>NC_143578.1:229653897-229953897 GCF_048544385.1 Mastigoproctus giganteus | reverse complement strand
TAAGAAGAAAGGTGATCAGGAATGCTGTGATTTTGTTGTCAAGAGAGAGATCAACCCTTGACACCTGTGAGTAAGTGGCTGGCTAAGTTTGGAGCAGGACATCCAGTTGGTTTTGTTCCAAAGGAAGCTTCAGACAGATGCCTGGATTTGGTGGAGCAAGTCAACAGATGGCATGAGAATTTTGAAGGTGTGCCAGAGAACGCTTGCCGCCATATGATTGACCACAAGCACTCTCCCTCTCAGCGAAATGTGGCACACACGCTTCTCCATTTCCCGAGTACTTTGTTGAAACGACTCAGCAATTCGGGCCAGTTCTTCTTGGAGAAAAGGAGGGCATTTCCGAGGTACACACCTAGGTATTTCTGTCCCTCGCTGGACCATGTGCATTGGATGGGGGAGTCGGATCTAGTTTTCCAGTTGCCAGCCCATAGACCGCTGGTCTTACAGTAGTTGAGTTTTGCGGCTGATGCTTGAGCACAGAGATCATGAGCCTTTTGGATGACTTCAAATTTGCTCTCGTGGCGTATTGCAATTGTGACGTCATCTGCGTATGCTGAGTAGGTTATATTTAGGTGGGGTTCTGGTAGCAGTGTTCATCAGGATTGTATACTGGTGGTAATTTTATTAAGGAATGGTTCTATGGCAATTGCGTATAGTTGTCCAGAGAGTGGGCAGCCTTGTTTTATCTCTCTGGAATATGGAAAGTGGCAGGTGAGCTGGTTGTTGAGTTTCAGGCAGAATTTGGCTTCCTTGTCTAGCAGATAGATTGTTCCGATGATGTAGGGTCCATATCCAAAGGCTTTCAAGGTCTGAAATAGGTAACTGTGTTCAATGCTGTCGAATGCCTTTTCCTGGTCAAGACTAATTAGTGCTACGAATTCTCTTTGGCTGTTTGCAGTGGAGAGGAGGTCTCAGATCAGATGTAGATTGTCGTGAATCGATCTTCCAGGTACTGAGTATGTTTGTTGGTGATCGATGATATCGGGGAGAGTGGCTTTTAATCTATTGGCGATGGTTTTGGAAGTGATTTTACAGTCCGTATTCATTAAGGAAATCGGGCGCCAGTTTTGTAGATTGGTGCGATCCCCTTTCTTGGGAATCAGTCAAGCGACAGAGGTGGTGACCGAAACTGGTAGTCCATGGGACTGAGCTTCTTCAAGCATTCGAAAGAGTAGCACTCCGAGTTGATCCCAAAACGTTTGGAAGAATTCAGAAGTCAGTCTGTCTAGACCTGGTGATTTATTTTTGGAAAGGGCTTTGCATGCTGCTTTTAGTTCTTGTAGGGTGATTTGTTTCTCCTCAAGCATTCGAAAGAGTGCTACTCTTTCAGATGCTTCTTCAAGCATTCGAAAGAGTAGCACTCCGAGTTGATCCCAAAACTTTTGGAAGAATTCAGAAGTCAGTCCGTCTAGACCTGGTGATTTATTTTTGGAAAGGGCTTTGCATGCTGCTGTTAGTTCTTGTAGGGTTATTTGTTTCTCCTTACTGCATTGGGCCGTATAGGAGATTTTTTTAAGTCCTGAAAGGATTTCCTCGGTTGCCTTTGTGGAGGTTTCTTGAGAACTGTAAATTTCTCTCTAAAATCTTGTTACTTCATAAAAGATTTCCTCTGGGTCTTCAGTGATGTTTCCATCTTGCAGCTGAATGGCAGTGATGGTGGTTGATTTGTGATGATGTCTGCGTTCTAATGAGAAAAAGTATTTGGTCGGAGCATCAGATAGATTTATGTGGGCGTATCTCAATCTGAGTAGGGCGCCTTTTGCAAAGTGTTCTAAGTGGGTTTGCATGGCTTGTAGTGTTGACTAATGGGTCTGACTATCAGATGGGAGATTTTTCAGCCTTTGCTCAAGTTAATAGAGGTTATTACGCTTTTGTTGACTTTTCTGATGGCTGTAGGTTTGCGAGAATGATTTCAGTTGACTTTTAAATCTAGGCCACCATGTGTTCATGGGCTCCAATCTGTCTTTGGAGTGGGCAAGATTGGATATCAGGTCTTGCAGCTTAGAGATGTATTCCTTATCTTGAAGAAGGCTATTGTTGAACATCCAATAAGAACCTCCACTTTTGTAGTGATTGGATGAGAAGGAGAGCTGTAATTTGATAAAGGAGTGATCTGAGATATAAGATGGCAAATGTGTGATGCTTCTGACCAGGGGGATGGTGTGTGTTTTGGGATGTAGTATCTGTCCAGTCGGGCTTGGTAAGGTAATCTTTCAAATGCTGTATTTGCTGATCTCCAGGTGTAGGACTTTTCTTCTGGGTGCTGGGGTCTAAATACGTCGACCAGTTCATTGTTGTTTATCAAGGCCTGCAGGTTGTTGATTAATGTTGTGCGGTGCTCAGTGCATCGTGCTCTGTCCATTTCTGGGTCAAAAGTGCAGTTGAAGTCGCCAGCAAGAATGATGTGTTCTTGATCTATAGTAGAGAGGTGGCTTTGTATGAAGTTGGTTAGTTGAATAGCATGTCTGTCCTGCTGTGGCATGTAGATGTTAAAAAGGTGCAGGGTTTCCTTCTGTGGTGTATCCAGGTGGGTGTAAATTGCGTAGCCAGCGATCTCTGCTATCATATTGAGCTTACAGGCAGATTTATGATGAAGGCCGACACTCACTCCTGCTCTATGATGTTGTTGTGTTGGAGAATGATGGAATACATATGGCTAATCTGTCCATTTCAAAGATGGCCTTGTGTCTATTTTAATAGCTCACTAAAGAACAGGAGGAAGTCCTAAATCTAGACCCCAAGTTCACACTTGTACCCCCCCAAACCCCACATTGTGGAGATAGCAATGGGTATTGAATGGGCCATCAATAAGTTTCCTGAGGTTCTAGCTAATGAAATCTGAGTAAAGTCTGCTGTGGTTTTGAGCCAGGTGAGGAGAGCATCCCCCGAATATTAGCCTTAGTCAAAAGAGAGCACTAGAAGAGTTGAGAAGAGACAAAGGAATAGTAACTCTTCCAGTGGACAAAGGGAGATCAACAGTGGTTCTAAATACAGAGGACTATAATAAGAAGGCATTGGATCTTCTGTAAGATAATAATACTTTTAAGGTGACCCAGAGGAACCCGTTGGTGGGCCTGGAATGGCGAGCAACAAATTAGTGCAATCTTGGTTGAATACGGAAAAAGATTTCCAAGGAAACTTTCTGGGCATTACAAGCTACAGGTAGTCAACTCCCTAGGTTTTATGGACTACCAAAAATTCAAAAGGCTGAAGTACCCCTGAGACCCATAGTATCATTTATAGGAAGTCCTTCATATGCTCTATCGGGGTACTTGCTAAATTAATTGTGCCCATAGTGGGGCAGTCCGAATATGTTATTAAAGACAGTAGAGAGTTTGTAAATTTTGTGGGGAATTTGACTATAAATGATAATGAGAATATGATCTCTTTTGATGTTGTATCTTTATTTACATGTATTCCTATTAAACACGGAATACATTGTGTAAAAATGGCATTGACCAAAGATGTCTCACTTGGTAACAGATCACTGCTTGGTATACAGGATATTTGTGCCGGGACGGAATTATGTTTGGCTAGTACTACCATGTTATTTCAGGGAACTATGTACAAACAGGTTCACGGTACGGCCATGGGTTTGCCCATTAGTGCCACCGTGGCCAATTTGGCCATGGAGGGGTTAGAAAGTAGGGTTTTTAGTGGGTGTTCGTTTCTATTAGAAATTGGAAGAGATATGTTGATGATACTTTTGCCCTGGTCCAGAAGGGGAGGGAGGATGATGCAGTTTGCTGGCTTAATAGCTTCTCCCAGTTTATACAATTTACCTCAGAGATGGAAATAGACGGTACCTTGTCATTTTTGGATGTATTGGTCTCTAGGATGGGTTCTAGACTTAAGACGTCAGTGGTTAAGAAACCCATGTGTAGAGGCCAATACACCCACTACAACTCAGTACAAGCTGGACAATATAAGAACAGTGTAGTAAAAGCTCTATTTGATAGAGCAGGATCACACTGCACCACCTCTGAGGATAAAGAAAAAGAAATTAATCGTGTCACGGCATACCTTAGAAAATGCGGATACCCCCAGAGGATCCTGAACAGATATAGTAGAGGAGGGTCTGAACATAGGGAGCCGTTTGTGCCGGTAGCCACCGCATACATCCCCTACTATCCGGGCCTTACTGAGCATTTCAGGAGAATTTTAAGGGGTTATAAGACACACTGGGGGTTAGAGGAGAACAGGTATCCTGTGTGTTATCAGACACTCAGCCTAAAACACTGATGGATCCAATATCTCTCTATTACAGAAGATTTAGGAGAAGTCCGGTTGGCCTGCCTCCCTAAAATCCACTCATGCACACCTTCTCGATGGTAAGCCCTGTTATGTCACTTAGGTGGCAACGAACGTGTGGAGTGGTTCTCTTCAAGACGCCTGGTCAGCGTGAAGAGGAAAAGACCAAACCCTCCAGCATATGACAGCACGATAAAACAAATGGCCCTCAGTCGCCAGCAGCTTTCACTCCCCCTCTTACGGCAGTGAGAAGATCAGAGTAGAAGCAGAGGGTGCTAAGAATCTCTGGATACGACCAGGCTGCCATGTACGGAAACTGAACTTGTCCTGTTATAACGTAAGATCACTCATCGGTGAAGACAGGATATTACAGCTGAATGAATCACTTTTAAGTTTATCAAGTGGAAATCTGCTGTACACCAATGGAAACAGTGAAAGGAGTGAAGATGGAGTTGGGTTTCTGGTCCATAAAGATTTAAAAAACAACATTTTGGAATTCAAAAGTACATCACCAAGGGTGTCAAGACTAATACTCAAGATTTCTAAGAGGTACAAGCTAAAGGTTATAATGATTTATGCACCAACATCGAGCCATGATGATGAAGAGGTTGAAGAAATGTACACCGAAATTGAGAGCCTTCTAGATGAGCATAAAACCCAATACACTATTATTATTGGGGACTTCAATGCTAAGGTTGGAAAAATACAAAACAGCGCAGAAAAGGGAACTATAGGAAATTTTGGAATTGGTGAAAGAAATGAAAGAGGTGAAAGACTTGTGGAATTTGCAGAATCTCAAGGATTGTCAGTAATGAACAATTTTTTCAAGAAAAGGGTGAACAGAAAGTGGACATGGAAGAGTCCAAATGGATTAACTACTAATGAAATCGACTTCATCCTCACTAACAGAAGATATATTGTGAATGATGTTACCGTCCTGAATAAGGTAAATGTCGGAAGTGATCACAGAATGGTAAGGTGTCCACTTGATATAGATGTAGGTAAGGAAAAAACTGACTCAAGTAAATAATACAAAGGTCTTTGAGATAACAGAAGAGGAGAAAAAGCAGTATTTACTGGAACTTAAGAACAAGTTTGAGCTTCTGCAGACTGCTCAGGACCAAGATATCAACGAGGAATATTACAGCTTTCTGAAAGTGATAAAGCCCAAGAAACCTATAGTGAAAAAGAAATCTATAGAAGAAAAAATTAGTCAAGAAACACTTGATATGATGAACCGAAGGCAAAAAATGAAGAGCAGGATAAATACTAACAAGTAAAAAATTGAGTATACTGAGTTATGCAAAGCCATTAGAAAGAGACTCAGAGAGGACATAAGAAGATTTAACACAAGAAAAGTAGAACAAGCATTAAAGGAAAACAAAGGATTTAAATCAGCAGCCATGAACAGTAATACAGAAAGAGAAATGATACTGAAACTGAAGAATAGCGATGGTGTACTTATAAACAGCAGAGAAGGCATAATTCAAATAGCAGAACACTACTATAGAGAATTATACAAAGAGCAAGGGAATGATGCCAGCAGTGGGGAAGATGGATTGCAAAGTAGCAACGCATACGACATACCTGATATTCTTCCTGATGAGGTAAAACATGCATTGAAGAAAATGAAGAATCAGAAAGCCCCGGGAAAGATGAATTTACTGTAGAGTTGTTAAAATTGGGAGGAAGAAGAGACATAACACAAAAACTGGCAAGACTCTTCACAAAGTGCATTAGAAAAGGCGTGACGCCTAAGCAGTGGAATAATGCAATCATAGTTTTGCTGCATAAGAAAGGAGATAAATCAGAAATTGGAAATTATAGACCAATTAGCTTGTTATCCCACATCTACAAGTTGTTCACAAAGGTCATTACTAACAGATTAGAAAGAATACTTGATGAGAATCAACCGAAAGAGCAAGCTGGCTTTAGGACAGGATTCTCAACTGTGGATCACCTTCACGTAATATCACAACTAATGGAGAAAGCAAATGAATATAAAACACCATTATGCCTGGCATTTGTGGATTATGAAAAGGCATTTTACTCCATACAGCATAAGGCAATGTTTCGGGCACTGGAAAGATAAGGCATAGATACCCCACATATTATAATTTTGAAGAAAATATATGAGATTGCTACCTCCTTTATTAGACTAGACAAAGACAGTAGGAAATTTAACATCGAGAAAGGAGTTTGACAAGAAGACACAATATCTCCGAAGCTGTTTACTGCTGCCCTTGAGGAAGCTTTCAGAAGATTAGACTGGTCGCAGAAAGGAGTCAATGTGAAGGGAGAGTACCTAAACCATTTACGGTTTGCAGATGACATTGTGGTCATAAGGCACGATCCCAAAGAATTAGAGGAAAATCTTAATCAGTTATACACAGTTAGTAAAGATTTTGGACTAAAGATGAATATGGCTAAAACCAAAGTAATGATGAACAAGTATGCCACAGAAAGGGACATATTGATTGAAGGAGCAGTAATTGAAAACGTGGAGTCATATACTTATCTATGACAAGTTATTAGCTGTAATAATGATAAATGGCTGGAAGTCAAGAGAAGAATAAATTTTGGATGGATAGCATTCAGGAAATATAGTCACATACTGAAGAGCAATATCCCAGTTTGTCTGAAACGTAAAATAATGAACCAATGTATACTCCCTACCATGACTTATGGAAGTTAAACTTGGGCACTCACCAAAAGAATGGAAGAAAAGCTGAGAACTACACAGCGAAGAATGGAACGAATTATATTGGGAATCAGACTGTTAGGTAAGAAGAGAAATACATGAATTAGGCAGCAAACTCAAGTAAAGGACATTCTTATCAAAACTAAAGAACTAAAATGGTCTTGGGCAGGACACATAGCTTGTAGACATGATGACAGATGGACTAAGAAAATAACAGAATGGTACCCAAGAGGAGCTAGAAGAAAACCTGGACGACAAAGGCGGAGATGGATAGATGAAATTCATGAGTTTGTGGGTAGTAAATGGATGTCAGTGCTCAAAACAGAAGGAACTGGAAAGTTGCTGGAGAGGCCTTCATCCTGCAGTGGATTGAAAATGGCTGATGATGATGATGATGATAAAGACATGCTGTGTACAGCTTCCCGGGCGGAGGCTGTGCACAGCTGTGTACCAGGTGAAAGACTGTATACCAAAAGACCTCAGTAGTGGAGTTGTATACAGAATAGAATGCCCGGATTGTGGGGGAAACAAAATGACGGCTCAGGAATCGTCTGGGGGAGCATTTAAATGCTATAAGAACCGCCAATTATAAGTCTGCTGTTGACAAACATTTTTGGGAGAAGCAGCATCAAATCTCCCCAGAAGACGTGATCATCGTGTGACCATGCGCATGGGTACTCGGAGCGTAAGTGGCTAGAGGGTTTACGGATTGACTCATCCAGTAAGAATATCATGAATAGAGACAGAGGTATACGTATACATCCTATTTTTGAAGCATTTGTCCGCAGTATGGATGAAGGATTTTGTTTGCCAAGTACCCGAGCCATGTCCGCTTCCGGTTCTGCCCAAGCACACACACAGAGGGAATCACATGGAGGAATACCACGTGTGGAGGTACCGTGAGCCTGTTATATAAGGGGATGTTGCAGGAAGTCTTATTACTGTTGAGGAAGGGAGCTGATGTTCTCGAAAGCTTCAGGTTTTTTAAGCGCTTTTAATCTTTATATTTTAGCATATTTTATAGTAAATATTTTATTATAGTTTTAGCATTCTGCAATATACAGCCATCAGTTTATTGTAAATTATAGTAAATTATATAAATTGTTTTTTGATGTTTATTTGTAAAAACTTTAAAGTTACAGTAAAATTTATTTAATGATTGGTGTATGTGTTCACTTATTTCCTAGACACGAAAATTACCTCACTGTTAGGAAAGTTTGACTGGAGAAAGTCAAGTTGCAAAGAGAGGAAGTCAAAAAGGTCCAAGTAATTAGTGGATTTGCAAAACCGGTAGAGACAACAGATGAATTTTAAACAATGAGGTAGAGAGATTTTAAGCCAGAGAAGATCAAAGAGAGTAGATTCCAAATTTCCAAGTCTCTGACAGGGAATATCGGAATGGACATATGCACAAGTACCACCTTTGCGGCGAAAGGAATCATACAGTGAATAATTTGGGCATCTGACATGAGCAGTAGTTGAATCAACCAATAACTGAGATTCTGAAAAAGTACATGGGATTTGGCAGACTGCAAGTGGAAATGGACATCATTAAGATTAGAATTGAGACCACGTATATTTGTGAAATGAATTAGGAAGTGCTTGGGAGGTTTAGATCTTTTTGCAGATAAGCTTGCTCTATTAGTTTGACAATTCATGGTGTATTCAATAGTAAGAAAAAAGTGGGTGGGACATGCTGTATGAAGTAATGAAATTTTTGGAGATGGCATACACATGGTAAGAATATACCCAGATCCTTGACATAACATGGCCTCGACAATGCTCCCCGCATACACACTACTCGGACTCCCTCCAGTCACTATCTGGCAGAGTAGAGGTAGCAAGATTATACACTAGCTCAGTGGTCTCAAACTCAAATTGCATGCGGGCCGAATGCTCGATCTGAAAGCAGCTGACGGGCTGGAATTTTTTTTTAACAAAATAAGAGTGAATATAAACACCGTATTTACAACAAATACATAATTGAAATGTATTCATGGGCCGTATAAAATTGCTTCCGGGGCTAGACGCGGTCCGCAGGCTGCCAGTTTGAGACCACTGCACTAGCTGATCCAGAAACCTCCTAGAGAGTTACCAATAGGTTCGGTCCGGTGTACTAACTAGTGGCCGGCCTGCGAACAAACATCGTTTTAGAGCTGTACCCTCGAAATGTACGGAATATTGAATCTCGATGTTCATCATAACCTCAAAAGTCATCAATCATACTGCATGATAGAAGAGATAGGGAAGGGGTGACCGGAACTTAGCTCTAGAGACTAAACATGGGTTCCACCACTTAAAGCCTCCAATAAGCAAAGTGGTGGTATTGCACCAGTTGATGAGAGTCATCTACCACCTAGTACTGCCTGGTAACATAGAGGAGCGGCATTCCTCCATATGGTGTGGGTGCCACACCTCAACCCCTGCTTCCGTTGGTTCACACCTGGGTGGTCACCCACCATGTACTTGTGCATGGAGGTTATACCCAGGATTACTAACAGTCCCACCATCATGAAGGTGGAAGCAGAGGATTTGGCTGTCACAGACCGTCCGGACTTCAGCGAAATTGGGTCCACTTGACTTGAGTGTCACCTGAATATCAGTTCCATCAGCATTTTAAACTCCCAGGTAGCAAGTGGAGATTGTCTGGCATATCTGAGAGAATGTCTGTAACAACCTCAAGGACCAAATTGATTGATTGATTGATTCATTGCAGCACAAAAGAATACAAAAGTAAAGAAGAAAAGTTGTTGTTGTTATTTGGTTTTTAGGAGCATTAGCAACTAAGGCCATATTGCTCCGGGGATATGCGGTGGTCATTCCCTGACCTTTCTGCATCCTCCGTATTTGGTGGTCACGGGCTCAAACCCCGGTATAATCAAGAAGCGTGTGCTACGCACTGCCGCTCCTGCCCACCTGGCTACGGAGGCACCTGAAGAAAAGTAAAGTAAAGTTAAATTACACAAAGGCAGAAGCGGCCTTATTACCCTTTTTAAATTTGTTAATTCTGATGACAAATTAAAAAAATATTTTTATGCTCTGAGAGAAGTGATCAATGACATTATAAAGTGGCAATATCATAAGACCTTTACTCAACAAAAAATTTTTCCAATTTCTTCAAAAAAAGATTATGATTAGTGATAGATCATCTGTATTTTATTAATTCTATTAACATTTAACACATTACCATTTAAACAAATCATATTTTTTGAGATGTGAACTTGTATTTAATTTTGTTTAGAACACATTTTCATTAAATTTTCTTTTTCTTTTTGTCATATATGTGTCCAAATACTAACTGTATTAAAATGTTACTGCAGTAAGAATAAATCTGCTCATTTTTATGAACTACGAACTTTTATAAACTATGACTACATATAATTATATTCTATAATTTGGATTTTTTACTAATTGAAATTACCTCTGAGGTTTTATCATATAATGAGAGGTGCCACCTCTTCAAAATCACTCTACTGAAAATGATTGGGGTGGGGGAGTAGTGAGAGCAATCCTGAAGTTTTTTAATATAAAATACACATTTTTTAGATTACTTTTTAACGAAAAAAAATTTTAAATGTTATTTACAATTTAGGGAAAAAATCATTACAAGGACTTTTTGTGATAATTATTTCTAATTTCCAATTTATCAATAGGTATTATTTATTGGTTTTATTACATTATTATTTACTTTTTTTTTTTGTTATTTAATAATTTTTCAAAGGATTTGAAACTATGGCATTAACAAGTAATTAATGTTAAATTACTTATTTAAAACATTCATGAACACAATAGAAGTACTAAAGTTTTTTTAAGTTATACATTCTAAAAAATAGCATATCGTACAATAATATCACATTCACCTAAAAAAAAAATGGAATGAAAAGTTTTTTTTTTTTTATCATTCTGAGAACTGGAGAAGTGGCAACAAAATACTGGAGATTAAGTTCTAACCCATAACTTTTTTTAACTTTTTATTCTCACATTCTCTCTCCCTCTCTCTTCCCCTCCCCCCCGATCCTCTCCACCACCACTTCTCAACATCAAAAATACTTATATAGTTCAATAAAAATAGATATTTACTTTTTGGTCTAACACTTTTGCACTCACACAGTATATTATATATTTATAAAGTCTAATGTTAGAACTTGCTATAGCAAGGAAAACTTCCAACTTATTTTTGTGTTAACTCATTTAAAACTGCTTACCAATCTCAGAAATTCCTCTCTTTCTGCTTGAAGTTGGCGTGTTTGTGATTGTAACCTGTTCAGCTGAGATTCACCCACATTATTCAGGCCATTTATGCTACTAAAATAATAAATGAGAGAAGTAAAAAATTATTGGATATTTTGCACATTACTCAATTCTTCAATTAACATTCACAAAACTGACTTGATGTTCTATTGCAGTCAATTATCTATAAGAATTTACTTCTGAAATTTTGCAGATTGTTAGAACTAAACACTGCCTATTAAAACTGTATAAAATCTACTGTTCTGAATACTTTCTAATTTGCTCTAACTACAATTGTCAAAAATAAATGAAGTTGTTAAGAGAAAAACAGAAATTTATGGAGACTTTTAGATAAAAATGTTTTCTATGGGAGAAACCTTCAACTTCTATAACTTTGAAAGTGTTGTATCCATCTCATTCTCATCATGCTAAACACAGAACTGTTGTATCCATCTCATTCTCATCATGATACCAATAACAGTCACTTCAATTTCTGCTCATAATTCTTCAAATAAGGTTTGTTACGGTAACAGTAATGCAACTCCTTAACCCTTTCATGAGTCAATTTGCTGCATATGTGGGTGAGTTGTCTTCCCCACCACAGTGAATATTTCATAGTGGCAAGCTCTGCAAAGTGGCTCTTCAAATTCCCACAAAATTCTTAGTGGGAATTTGAAAGTTTGTAAAAATTAAAACTTTGTATATAAATGCTTTAAAATACTAATTTGTTCTTTTTCACTTCATTTTCTAATAATACTAGAGTAAAATTATTGTTAAAAATCAAATCAGAATTTTTTAAAATTTGTAAATAAGACACTTTTTTTTATATAATAATATCTTCTACATTTATTTATTTATTAATGGATTTAGTTTTATCAAATTCTGGCCCTGAATTCCCCTTTGTAAGCCTAAACTGGATAACTAAAGTCAACACGTGTGATCTTCTCTGATTTTCAAAGCAATTTTAATCTGCCATGAATTACAAACTCTACAATTATATGGAAACAGATAAGAGATGGCAGCATGTATTAGAAAAATTTCAAGATTAAGACAGTTTGAAGCAACCTTCAAAAGGTTAAAAAAACTCATTGAAAAATCTACCACAGGGATAAAAGTCTGGGAAACATGGTGATTGTGACAACCAAAGTTGAAACCATTGTGGAAAGCAAATTTATGTTATTCAAGAGCTTAGGATTTCAAGCTTGTCAAGTACTGCAACATATATTGTCTTGATAGAAAAAAAACTGGGTCATACTTCGTGAGCTCTCTACTGCACTTTTATTCTTCTGAGGATGCAGTGTTGCCAATTTCAATATCATATCAGCATTATTTATATGACTACAGTAAGTACAGTATTTATATGAGTTACATTCCCAGAGCTGTCCTAGCAGCCCATCTGCACTGCTCAGAGAACTTAATAGCTGACTGCACAGGTCATTTTCGTTTTCCACATTGGTGGTATATTTTCTGGGATTACTGCTATCCAAGTGCAGTACTTTGCATGTGGATAATGGTGATATATGCTAATGCACCTAAAAAGGCAAAGTTCCAGCAAAACTATACATAATATTAAAAAAAACAAAAAAAATACTGTAAATTTATGGGATACGGCTTTCTTTTATTCTGTGAAAAGAAATATATTACAAAATACATGCATCAAAGTTTTTAACTTTTTTTTTCTATTGGAAATACAGGCTAAATTCAATTTTCTAAAACTCTATTTCTTACCGATATCTGTTCTCTTCTTCCTTCTTCTTTTGTAGTACCTGTTGGTAATCAATGGGTGCTGATACTTGTGATACTGTAGGTACTGCATTCAGATCTTTTCTACCTAACTCAAGAGAATTTTTTCTAAGTTGATCTTGTTTTCCTTTCTGTATAATTATATAATAAATATTAATGAATATTACAATTTAAATGATGATATACAGGGCAATTTTAAGCTGCACAATTCAAATTTCAAAAATTTGTGCACTGGAAAAAGAAACTGATAAAAACAATTATTATTAGCATTAGGAGAGGCATATTATGCAAGAAAGCAAGCTTATGCAGCATCAGCCAAAAAAAAAAAAAAAAAAACAAACCCACTCCCATTTCACCCCTCCGTTCGTTTCAAATACCTGCCCAGCTGAGCCTTCAATTTATTTAGGCTATCAACTTCCACAACAAGGGATGGGAGTCTGTTCCACCAACCAACTACCCACTGGCTAAAGGCAAATTTATGCACATCTATCCTACATCTGTCTTTCCTCAATTTGAATTTATGCCCTCTCAGGTGATTATTCTGAGCAAGACGAAGAATCCCATCAGCATTGAGCATGCTCAAACCATTCAAAGCTTTATACACCTCTATCAGATCACCTCGCTGGTGCCTAGTCTCCAGACACTGTAATTTGCAAAATTTAGCCTTTCTTCGAAAGAGCAACCTTTGATCCATTCACTAATCTTGTTGCCCTTCTCTGTCTGGAGGCCTCATTTCAAGAAGGTCTACATCCCTCTTGAAATGAGGCCTCCAGACCTGTATACAGTACTCAAGGTGTGGCCTGACCATTGCCTTATACAAGGGAATAATCACCTCCTTATCCCTGCTAGAAAAATTCCTGTATATCATTGACAAGACACCATGAGCTACTCTTGCAGCCCGTCTGCACTGTCAGAAAACTTCTTATCAGCCTGCACAACTAACCCTAGGTCCTTTTCATTCTCTACCACTGTCAGTGTAGTACCACAGAGTTGATACGTTGCTCTGGGGTTACTGTTTCCCATATGTAGTACTTTACATTTGCCAATATTAAACTTCATTTGCCACCTCTCAGTCCATCTGCTCAACCTTTCCAGATCCTGTTGCAGCAGCATAGTGTCAGTAGTGCCCTTGATAACCCTGCCAACTTTCGTATCATCTGCAAACTTGGACATTAAGCTTGATATACCATCATCAATATCATTTATAAATACAGAAAACAACAATGGACCCAACACTCAACCCTGAGGGACTCCACTAATAACATTAGTCCACGATGAGCAGTGTCCCCTGATTACCACTCTCTGTCTTCTCCCACTCAACCATCCCTTTATCCATAGCAGCAATTTGCCTCCAATGCCACACTGCTCCAATTTGTGCAGCAGTCTTCCATGTACAACAGTATCAAAAGCCATTCTAAGATCCAAATATATAATATCAAAGTTATCCCTGCATCCACTTCTTTTGTGACTGCATCATAGTATCTAATCAAATTGGTCAGGCAAGACTTTCCTTAACAAAACCATGCTGTGTCCGAGCTATAACTGAAGTCTTGTCTAGATGATCCTGCAGTGCTTCTTTAACCAGTGCCTCCATTAATTTTCCAGGAACAGAAGTTAAACTCACAGGTCAATAATTACTTGTGTCAGCCTTTGATCCTCGTTTGTGAATTGGGGTCACATTTGCACGTCTCCAGTCTATGAGTACCTCCCCTGAGTCCAAAGAAGCTCTCATAATTATGGCTAAGGGTTTCCTTACTTCCTTTGCTGCCTCCTTTAATATAACTGGATAGATCCCAACCACCCCAGGTGCCTTTTTTTTCTTTATCCTCAACAATTTATCCTCCACTTTCCTCTCAGTTATTACAAAATCATCTAGCTCACTGCCAGAGTTTACTTCACCTCTGGCATTCCCCTTCCTGAATAACTCCTCATGTGTGAATGTAGATGCAAAATACTCATTTAGTTTGTTAACCACCTGAACAGGATCCTCAACTGTTGAACCATCAATATCTAGTGGACAAATCTGATTCATCCCTTTGCTTCTCGAGTTTACATAGGTAAAGAATTCTTTTCTGTTTTTCTTTGCATCCTTTGCCAAGGATTTCTCATAATCTGCCTAATCTCCTTTGTGACTTCGTTACAGACCAGCTTATATCTATCATAGGCTTCCATGTCACCCATTAATTTATATGTATCCCATGCATTTTTTTCCTCTGCCATATGTCTCATTAGTTCATCTGACATCCATTTAGGCCTAAACCTTAAACAATATTTCTTAGTTGGTATGTAAAGCCTAGTAGCTTCCAAGATAAGTTCTTTGAATGCTTCCCATTTTGAATTTGCTGTTGGCAACATCATCAGTTGGTCCCACTGTATAGAATTTAAATACTGTCTCAGTCCATCGTAGTCACCTTTACAGAAGCAATAACCCTTCTCTTTACCCTTGATGGTTATTACCTCTTTGAGTAAATCCCACTTCAGCACATTGTGATCACTGCCACCTAGTGGTTCCTTTATCTGCAGATTCTTAATGCATGAAGAATCACTACTGATAATCATATCAAGAGTATTACTCCCTCTAGTTGATTCCCGAACATGCTGATGTAGAAAACAATCATCCAATAAATCCACAAAAGCCTTGCTAGTGTGTGAGTGACCAACCCACAAATTTCAGTCAATATCCAGGAAATTAAAATCCCCCATTATAAGACTCTCGGATTTTTTGGCAGACTCTATTTCCCTGTACAGTTTCTTATTATATTCATCAGAATCATTAGGTCTATAGCACACTCCTACTCTCAATTTTGATCTCCCAATTCTTATGTCACACCAAACTGACTCGACACTGCACTGTCCAGCGATGTTGACTGGCTTCACTTCCTTGGATTTTATGTGTTTCTTAACTAATAGCATAACCTCTCCTCCCTTCCTGTCCTGTCTATCCTTTCTGTACACATTGTACTCCCGAAATTCCAGTTCTGCAGTCCTTACATCTGTGTGACACCACGTCTCTGATATCCCAACAATATCTGCCTTTGATGTTGTGAGCAATACCTCAAATTCATTTACCAAACTCCTAGCAATGGTGTGCACGCAAGTATACATGCACCTGTTCCTATTCTTAGCTACCCTAACACAACCCATGTGTTTACTTGTACCGCAATGACTCCCAGCAGTCTCTGAAATACCCTGCATCTTGTTTTTCCAGGCTGCTGCTCATTCCAACAGAAGAAGTGCAAGAATCACTTTTACCTCTGCCAGTGGCTATTGTTAATCTATCAGTCCTTGTATCTCCCCCCCCCCAAGCTAGCAGTTTTCCGACCCACCTAACTCTGCCTCAATAGCATCAGCAAATATTTTTGCACCCTTTCTATTTAAGTGTATCCCATCCCTGTAGAAACAGTCTCTCCTGTTAACAAGTACAGACCAGGCTGAAAAAAATTCTACCCCTTGAGCCTTGCACAATCTTTCCAGGGCCAAATTGATCGACAAGGCTCTCATCATATACTTCTTCTTATCGGGTCTAGGCAGAATTGCAGACACTTTCAAATTCTACCCTAATTCAAGGCCCCATTTTTTTCAGCAGTGACCTATAGTTTTTAAGTAATTCCGCTGGTCTCCTACTCTTAATATCATTAGTGCCAACGTGTACAACTATATCACCTTTTGTGCCCTTAATAGATGATATCCGCTCTACAACGTCATCAACCTTTGCCCCTGACAGACGTACTCTGGTCCTGTTCCACCTATCCTTTTTAAATACCATGTTCCCCGTTTCCCTAACAATGGAGTCACCAACAACTACTAGTTCCTGTGGGACCAGCACATTTTACCTTGGGGTTGCCGCTGTGTTGTGTGATGACCAAGTGCAAGCTCTGGCGTTGATGGGCCCTCAATTTAGATCCTTCGAGGGCATCCACCCTGTCCTTCAAGCTCTCATATAGGCCCATAACAATGCTGAGTTGTCGCCTGATTTCATTACACTCCTTACATCGTGCACACACAAAGACATCCCCCATGGCAATATCATGTCCCATACCCGATTGCTCCACAAATATCAAGCAAGCAGTGTATTTTAAAAGGCTGTGATTCGGGGGGGCACTCCTTACATCGTGCACACACAAAGACATCCCCCATGGCAATATCATGTCCCATACCCGATTGCTCCACAAATATCAAGCAAGCAGTGTATTTTAAAAGGCTGTGATTCGGGGGGGCAACTCCCCCCCCCCCCCCCCGGTTCTCCCCTGAGCCACAGTTCTCCCATTAGCTTGAGCCTTTTGCTTTGCTGCTCTGGTATGAGTCATGATTTTGATTTAATTTCAATAAAATTTCAATTTCAGTACAAAATTATAACCCTAAACTTTATCCCTTTATACTTTGGAAAATCTAAGTCGCTATATGTATTTAGTTAAAAAGTACAATTTAATTGACAATGAAGTTTAACAAGATTAGTAGAGTTTACTGATTAATTGACAATATTATATTATATACTATACTATACTATACTATACTAAGCTAACGCTATCTAGTTCAGGATATAACGTTGTATCGTATAACAATGGCGGCAAGTTACCAACGATAAATCTACAGACACTTAAGTATTAATTAACTTCCCAATCTCGCTGTCTCAATTCAGAATAAACTAAGGATCCTGACCAAGTCAATAAGCTACTTATAGAAAATAATTTAATATAACAATTGGTCAATAAAGCGGCTAAATATGGCTAAAAAACTTCTCATTCAGCGGAGCTGCAACGTGTAACACGTGGATTTGATACCCTTACCGATACTAAGTAATACGTACAAAATCTCTATCTAAGTTAAACTTTCAACTAAGTATCGTAACTAGCAATATAAAGCTACTCTAGAAAATAAGTTAATATGCCAATTTAATATAATAAAACAGAAAAAACTTCTCTATTCCAGGAGCAGTAAAAACTTCGCCTGCACACAAGGCTACTCTTGTTCTTGAAAAATCGATTATTGCTAACATGAAGCAACAGTTCCAAATGATTTTGTAAGTTCATCAATAATATTACCATCATTATCCTGTGGTGGATTTCCAAAAAAATTCTTTATTTTTGCCCTTGACCCTCTTTTTTTTAATCCTTTCCAAAGTCTGCCTTTTTACTCATTACTTACTCCGTGAGTAATTTATTACACATTAAGTTATACTTATGTCTTGATACATGCATTCCACACAACTTTCTTTTATATTGCCAACTGCAAATGTGATTGAATTATATCAGCCTTTTGCTCAGCATTATAATTATACCAATCCTGGAGGTTATCAAAGCTTTTCATTAGACAAGAATCAAAAGTTTGCAGTCATAATTTTTACAGCTATTCTAATGGTCTCATACCATGAGTTATTTAAGAGTTTTTCTCAGCCACTACACCCTGTGGTTGAGAAAAACTCCTCTAAGTTGACACCGTTAAAATTGCTCCAGAGCTGGAATCCATTGTGATGACATTTTTTAATCTCAAAACTAGGTTCGCTCTTTCTAAGTAACCAACACATAGTTCTATTAATTCATTAAACTGACAGTACAGGGGAATTAGATATACTATCCCCATTGTCTGATGGCCACACAGAAAATACCATGAGTATAACACAAAGAGGAAATCATGGCAACAACTAAGTTAGAATTTCTAATCAATATAATATATTACTGCTTGAGAAGAGCTGCTGTACTCTATTAATCCTATCTAACAGGATTCTATAAGAGAAAGGATATCCCATAACCTTACCACCAAAGGAATATTATTCTTACACTAGTAAGAAATTGACAATCAATTTACAAAACACTTTTGTCCTCTGCTTGCTTATTCGATAAATCGATAATACTACACTGTTATTATTTCTACTCATAATTGGTTCATTTTTTAACACCATCAACAGTGTTCTTATATCCTACACAAGATTTATTCAATGGAGTTTGAAGATGCCGACTTCTTCTAGCAATTTATACATTTTGTAGGTTCTTCAATAATTAGACATTTCTTACAGGAATGACTACCCCATGGAAAATTGATCACAAAATACTTCATTTTAACAAAATTTAAATGTTTATTATGCATGTCCATATGATAAACATTAAAAACACTTAGTTATAGTCCCTATATCCATAGCACTGCACGAGAACTGTTAACATAAACTCTGCCACTATTTGCAGATTCTTAAATCTTGCAAATTTGCCTTGTAATCTGCAGGATCTATTGGATCCTGCAGATTACAAGGCAAAAAACATTCTTATTTCTAACTTTATTTGTGACTAATACAGCTGTTGTTGTTGTTATTTGGTTTTTAGGAGCATTAGCAACTAAGGCCATATTGCTCCAGGGAATGCGGTGGTCATTCCCTGACCTTTCCGCATCCTCCGTATTCGGTGGTCATGGGCTCGAACCCCAGTCTAATCAAGAAGCGTGTGCTGCTCACTCCTGCTCCTGCCTACCTGGCTACAGAGGCGCCGCTAATACAGTAAACATTTCTTTAACATCATCATAGTAAATCTGTGTCATTAAGGTTTCTGCTCCACAACTGCTCCAAAAATTGTTCTTTAATTACCTTCTTATCCACATCACAGAGAACAATTTTTGGCACAGCAAGGGATGAACTGATTTTAGCAGTTCACTTTTAACTCAATCACTATTGTTGTAGTTATCAGATTTTTCCTTCACAAAAACCACTTCACATGGTTGACACAGTTTCCATATCTTCTTTTATAGCCCTTTCTCATATGCTTATGGAACTAAATCCTTTTTAATACATTCTACTCTAGCAACTAATATGTTGTTTTTTATTTGGTTTTTAGGAGCATTAGCAACTAAGGCCATATTGCTCCGGGATATGCAGTGGTCATTCCCTAACCTTTCCGCATCCTCCGTATTTGGTGGTGACGGGCTCGAATAATATGTTATGTGTTTCTGTGTGCGTGCGGTGCATGTTTCTAAAGTGGCCACTTCCAAATTATCCTACAAATGAAAGACTTGTGTGACAACAGGGACAGACTCATAACAGGGAAGAAAAATGCATGGGATGCATATAAATTATCAAGCGACTCTCAAGCCTATGGCAGATATAAGCTAGTCTGTAATCAGGTCACAAAGGAGGTTAGGCAGGCGAAGGCAGATTAAAAGAAATCTTTGGAAAAGGACATGAAGAGAAACAGCAAAGAGTTCTTTACTTATGTAAACTCTAGAAGGAATGGGATGAATCTGATTGGTCCACTTAACATCGATGGTTCGACTGTTGATGATCCTGCTCAGATAGCAAACAAACTGAATGAGTATTTTGCATCTACAGTGGTACCTTGGATTACGAGTAACTTGGTATGTGAGTGTTTTGCAAGACGAGCAAAAATTTTTAATAAATTTTAACTTGATAAACGAGCGAGGTCTTGCAATACGAGTACAGTCAGTCCTCGTATAACACGTGTTTACACTACACGAATTCGATCATACACTATTTATAAATAGGGGAACAATATCTTATATAACACGAACCGAATTCGCTTATGCACAATTAGCCTTTGTGTTTACAAGAAATGGCAGTCGAACGCAGAATCACCCCAACCGAACGCAACCCGATAGGAATGAAGAGAAGATTTTGAAAATGTATTTATGGTTTTTTATATCAGTGAAGGGGAAACACATTTCACCATAATAACATAAAAACCAACAATTCCAGCTATCGGTATAACCGCAAATGCAATTAGATCGAGTTTACTACCAGTTTATAACAGATTCCACTAGCAGGAACGCAACTGGAAATTGTTTTTATTGTTTTATGGTAGTAACCCCTAGAAATGTGCTTTAGTAAAATGTGAGGTGTTAATAGTGTATCTCTGCCTTTATGGTGTTTATTCAGTTGCTACACGCGCGCAGCTTTGTTTATGTGTATCAAGCATGCCTCCTCGTTTTGTAATAGTGCGAGCAATGAATCTGATTTCCGTGAAATCCTCAAAAGGAGGCAAAAGCAAGTGTCATTGGAAAGATTCCTTGTTAAAGTCGCACAAAAAGAAAAAATCAACAGATAGCAGTGATTCTGTTAGAGACAGTGAAAGTCGTCCTACCCAATAATTAATAAATTCGATTGCTTTATGTATATTAAATTTAAATATTAAAAATATAAAAAGGTATGTATTTTGTATTAATCATTTTTACAGTATATGAATATTTTTGAGTTTTGGAACAAATCATCTGGGTTTCCATTATTTCTTATGGGGAAATTCGCTTTGATATACGAGTGCTTTGGATTACGAGCACGTTTCCGGAATGAATTATGCTCGCAAACCATGGTACCACTGTACATTCACACATGAGGAATTACTAAGGTTTGAAAATGGCAGAAGGTTATCAAATTGTAGCAGGATACTTAATGATTTTGTAATAACTGAGAGCAAAGTGGAGGAGAAATTGTTGAAGTTAAACATAAGAAAAGCACCTGGGGTGGATGGGATCAATCCAGTTATATTAAAGGAGGCGGTAAAGCAACTAAGCAAACCCTTAGCCCTAATTATGAGAGCATCCTTGGACTCAGGGGAGGTTCCCACGGACTGGAGATGTGCAAATGTATTCCCAATTCACAAAGGGGGGATCGAAGGGTGACACGAGTAATTACAGACCAGTTAGTTTAACTTCTGTTCCGGGTAAAATAATGGAATCACTGGTTAAAGATGCATTGCAGGATCATCTAGACAAGACTGCAGCAATAATTCAGACACAGCATGGGTTTGTTAAGGGAAAGTCTTGTCTGACAAATTTGATAGGATATTATGATGTGGTTACAAAGGAACTGGATGCAAAAAATAATTCTGATATCATATATTTGGATTTCAGGAAAGCTTTTGACACTGTTGCGCATGGAAGACTATTGTACAAATTGGAGCAGAATGGTATTAAGGGTAAGTTGCTGCAATGGATAAAAGGATGGTTAAGTGGGAGAAGACAGAGGGTGGTAATCAATGGATGCTGCTCTTCGGGGACTAATGTTATTAGTGGAGTCCCATAGGGTTCGGTGTTGGGTCTACTGTTGTTTTATATATTTATCAATGATATTGATGAAGGTATATCAGGCTTAATGTTGAAGTTTGCAAATGATACAAAGGTTGGCAGGGTTGTTAATGACAGTAATGGCAGTGTGCTACTGCAACAGGATCTAGATAATTTGGGCAGATGGGCTAAGAAGTGGCAACTGAAGTTTAACCTTGACAAATGCAAAGTACTGCATATGGGTAGAAGTAACCACAGAGAAACATACCAACTGTGTGGTACTACACTTAAGGTAGTAGAAAATGAAAAAGACCTGGGAGTAATTATGCAGGCAGATATGAAGTTTTCTGAGCAATGCAGACAGGCTGCCAGGGCAGATCATGGGGTTTTGTCAATGATATATAGGAATTTTGCTAGCAGGGAAAAGGAGGTGATTATCCCTCTGTATAAGGCAATGGTCAGGCCAAGCCTTGAGTACTGTGTACAGGTCTGGAGGCCTCATTTTAGGAAGAATGTAGATTTACTTGAGCGTGTATAGAGAAGGGCAACAAGATTGGTGAGGGGAATGAAGGGATCCTCTTACCAAGAGAGGCTTAAGTTCTGCAAATTGCAGTGGCTGGAGACTAGGCACCTGCGCGGTGATCTGATTGAGGTGTATAAGATCTTGAATGGGTTGAGCACGCTGAATTCTGATGGGATCCTTCCACTTGTTCAGATTACGAACCTAAGGGGGCATAAATTCAAATTAAGAAAGGACAGATGTAGAATAGATGTGCAAAAATTTGCCTTTAGCCAGTGGGTGGTTAATTGCTGGAACAAACTTCCATCTGTCGTTGTGGAAGTTGATAGGTTGAATAAATTTAAGGAGAACTGGACAGGCATTTGGAGGGAATGGTGTGATTTTTTTTTTTTTTTGGGCTGATGCTGCATAAGCTCATACACTTGCTTTCTTGCATCACATGCCACTACTACTACTACAACAGTTTCAGTAAATATTCAGTATTCCCTTTTCAAAAACAAACTTCTCAATTTCAATCATGTATTCTTAAACATATCAAACCCAAGCATTTCTGGAACAGACTCTTCTGAACTTTCAAGACCCACCCCCCTCTCTCTCTCTCTCTTGTGGTTTTTTCCCGATTGGTTAGGATATTCTATTATTCTTTCTATATGCTGAAAACATAGACTATGATTTCTAATACCAAGGAAGGATGATTCCTTCTTCCCTTGATCCGTAACACCTAAACAACTTCATTCACCTATCATTTTTCTATTTAACTTCTATACATCTTTACTTTTCTTTTTCTGACATTAATTACTATCTAATGGCTGCTAGTTACTGTCTTAATAATTTAATATTAAACGTAGTTAGGGATCTTTTTTAAGTAACTCATCTCACTATCTGTTAGGTTAAATGATCATAAAAAGTACAGATGAAAGAATTTTAAAACTCAAGAGATGTAAGTTTATTTAAAAAACCAAACTTGTTGATCATCATGTTAATCACATTTTAAAAAAGGGCATGCTTCAAATAGAATGCATTTCAGGAGGAATAAGACTGGTTTTTTAAATAATCATTCATCTATGCTTTTCATTAGCATTAGCAGGGCATATGATGCAAGAAACCAAGATTATATAGCACCAGCCAAAAAAAAAATAAAATAACACAGACTCTTCTCATTTCACCCATCCACTCGCTCCAAATGTTTGTCTAGTACTGCCTTGAATCTGTTTAAGCTATCAACTTCTACAACGACAGATGAAAGTTTGTTCCAGCAATCAACCACCCACTGGCTAAAGGCAAACTTCCGCACATCTATCCTACAACTGTCTTTCCTCAAATTGAATTAATACCTCTCGGGCGATTATTCTGAGCAAGAGGAAGAATTCCATCAGCATTGAGCATGCTCAAAATATTCAAGGCTTTATGCACCTCAATCAGATCACCTCGCAGGTGCATAGTCTGCAGACACTGCAATTTGCAAAACTTAAGCCTTTCTTCATAAGAGCAACCCTTTGTTCCATTCACTAATCTTGTTGCCCTTCTCTGTACTCGTTCCAGCAGCTCTACATCCTTCTTGAAATGAGACCTCCAGACCTGTATACAGTACTCAAGGTGTGGCCTGACCATTTCCTTATAAAAAGTAAAGTGCAGCCATTATCAACCCACTGCAGGATGGAAGCCTCCTTAACAATTCATGCTGAGGGAAACGGACCATAAATCTGCCATGCTGGTCCAGTGCGGGTTGGCAGATCTTTTCCTTATACATGGGGATAATTACCCCCTTATCCCTGCTAGAAAAATTCCTGTATATCATTGACAAGACACCATGAGCTACTTTGCAGCCCGTCTGCACTGCTCAGAAAACTTCATATCTGCCTGCACAACTAACCCCAGGTCCTTTTTGCTCTCTACCACCGTCAGTGTAGTACCACACAGTTGATACGTTGCTCTGGGGTTACTGTTTCCAATATGTAGTACTTTACATTTGTCAATGTTAATCTTCAGTTGTCACCTCTCAGCCCATCTGCTCAACTTTTCTAGATCCTGTTGCAGCAACTTACTGTCATTAGTGTCATTAACAACCCTTCCAACCTTTGTATCGTCTGCAAATTTGGACATTAAGCCTGATATACCATCATCAATATCATTGATGAATAAAGAAAACAACAATGGACCCAACACTGAACCCTGGAGGACTCCACTAATAACATTAGTCCACAAAGAGCAGTGTCCATTGATCCACTCTCTGTCTTCTCTCACTCAACCATCCCTTTATCCATAGCAGAAATTTGCCTCCATTGCCACAATTTGTGCAGCAGTCTTCCAGATGCAACAGTATCAAAAGCCTTTCTAAGATCCAAATATATGATATCAAAATTATTCTTTGCATCCAGTTCCTTTGTGACTACATCATAGTATCCAATCAAATTGGTCAGACACGACTTCCACTTAAGAAACTAATGCTGTGTCCGAGCAATAACTGAAGTCTTGTCTAGATGATCCTGCAATGCTTCTTTAACTAGTGCCTCCATTAATTTCCCCTGGAACAGAAGTTTAACTAACAGGTCTGTAATTACCTGTGTCTCCCTTTGATCCTTCTGTGTGCACTGGGGTCACATTTGCACATTTTCAGTCCATGGATACCTCCCTGAGTCCAAGGAAGCTCTCATAATTATGGCTAAGGGTTTGCTTACTTCCTTTGCTGCCTACTTTAATATAAATGGATAGATTCCATCCATCGCAGGTGTCTTTCTTATGTTTACCTTCAATAATTTCTCCTCCACTTTACTCTCAGCTATTAAAAGATTATCTAGCTTACTGCCAGAGTTTAATACACCTCTTGTATTCCTCTCCCTGAATAACCCCTCATATGTGAATGTAGATGAAAAAAATATTCATTCAGTTTGTTAGCTACCTGAACAGGATCATCATTTCTAGATGATCGTGCAATGCTTCTTTAACCAGTGCCTCCATTGACCCATCGACATCAAGTGGACCAATCTGATTCATCCCCTTCCTTCTAGAGTTTACATAAGTAAAGAACTCTTTGCCGTTTTCCTTTGCATCCTTTGCCAAAGATTTCTCGTAATCTGCCATTGCCTGACTAACCTCCTTTGTGACTTGATTACAGACCAGTTTATATCTATCACAGGCTTCTGTGTCACCTGTTAATTTATATGTATCCCATGCATTTTTTTCTCTGCCACATGTCTAATTAGTTCATTTGACATCCATTTAGGCCTAAATCTTGAACAATATTTCTTAGTTGATATGAAAAGCCTAGTAGCTTCCAAGATTAATTCTTTGAATGCTTCCCAATTTCAATTTTCTGTTGGTAACATCATCAGTTGGTCCCAATGTAAATTAGGAATTTAAATACTGTCTGACTACCATAGTCACCTCTACGAAAGCAAAAACCCTTCCTTTTACCCCTGATGGCAGTTACCTCTTTGAGTAAATCCCACTTCAGCACACCGTGTTCATTTGTCATTTGGTTTTTAGGAGCATTGGCAACTAAGGCCATATTGCTCCGGGGATAATGTGGTGGTCATTCCCTGACCTTTCCGCATCCTCCATATTTGGTGATCCCGAGCTCGAACCCCGGTCTAATCGAGAACCGTGCTATGCACTGCTGCTCCTGCCCACCTGGCTACGGAGGCGCCCCAGCACATTGTGATCACTGCCACCTAGTGGTTCCTTTATCTGCAGATTCTTAATGCATGAAGAATCACTACTGATAATCAGATCAAGAGTATTACTCCTTGTAGTTGCCTACCAAAGATGCTGCTGTAGAAAACAATCATCCAATAAATCCACAAAAGCATTGCTAGTGTGTGAGTGACCAACCCACAAATTCCATTGGGTTTAATCTCTGGGAAATTAAAATCCCCCATTACAAGACACTCTGATTTACTGACCCACTCAATTTCTCTGCACAATTGCACATTATACCCATCATATTCATTAGGCCTATAACACACCTACTCTCATTTTTCATTTCCCAGTGCTTATGTCATACGAAACAGACTGAACATTGTATTTTCCACCAACATCAATTGGATGCGCTTCCTTAGATTTTATGTGTTTCTTAACTAACAGCATAACCCCTCCTCCCTTCCTGTACTGTCTATCCTTTCTTTACACACTGTACTCCCCAAATTCCAATTCTGCACTGCTTATGTCTGTGTGACACCACATCTCTGATATCTCAACAATATCTGCCTTTGATGTCTTGACTAGCACTTCAAGCTCATCAAATTTATTAACTATACTCCTAGCACTGGTGTACATGCAAGTATACATGCACCTGTTTCTACTCTTATTTGCCCTAACACTGCCCATGTATTTACTTGTTCCACTATGACTTCCAGCAGTCCTGGAAATCCCCATTGCCTTGCTTTCAGGCTGCTGCTCCACTGCATTTTAATAGAAGCAGTGCAAGAATCACTTTCACCTCTGCCAGTGGCTACTGTTAATCTATTAGTCTGTATATCCCCCAAGCTAGCAGTTTTCCTACCCACCTAACTCTGCCTCAATAGCATCAGCAAATATTCTTGCACCTTTTCTATTTAAGTGTATCCCATCCCTGTAGAAGCATTCTCTCCTGCTAACAAGCACAGACCAAACTGATTAAAAAAATTCTACCCCTTGAGCTTTGTACAATCTCTTCAGGACCGAATTGATCGACAAAACTCTCATCATATAGTCCCTCCTATTGTGTCTGGGCAGAATTGCAGACACTTTAAAATTCAACCCTAACTTGTTTTTTTTTTTTTTTTTGGTAGTTGTTGGCGCATCGGCTTCTGTGGCCATAGTGCACCTCCCAAAATTTTTGCAGTACTTTGATCCCCAAGCCCGAGGCGGGATTCGAACCCGCGACCTTTGGGTTGCCAGGTAGGCACTTTACCCACCTGGCTAGCCCGGTCGGCACAGTAACTTGTGGCTTTTTTTTCAACATTGACCTGTACTTGTTAAGTAAATCTGCAGATCTCTTATTCTTAATATCATTGGTGTCAACATGTATAACAATATCACCCTTTGTGCTCTTAAAAGATGATATCTGCTCTACAATGTCATTCAACTTTTCAACTGGTCCTGTTCCACCTATCCTTTTTGCACAATATATATTCCTCGTTTTCCTGACAACAGAGTTAGAGTTGCCGCTCTGTTGCCTGATGCACAGGAGTGAGCTCTGGTATTGAGTTAGGCAGCTGAGAGCTTGATGGGGCCCTCAATTTAAATCCTTCAAGGGCATCCACCCTGTCCTTCATGCTCTCATATAGGCCCATAACAACACTGAGTTAGTGCCTGATTTCCCCACACTCCTTACATCGTGCACACTCAAAGACATTCCCCTTGGCAATATCATGTCCCGTTCCTGATTGCTCCACAAAAATCAAACAAGCAGTGCATTTCAAAAGGCTGTGATTCAGAGGACAACCGCCCGCACTCAGTTCTCCCCTGAGCCACAGCATTCCCATTAGTTTGGGCCTTTTGCTTTGCTCCTCAGGTCTGAGTCATGATTTCTATTCAATTTCAAATAAAATTCCAATACAAAATATAATCCTAAACTTATATCCCAATGCAGTTATAACACTATATATATGTATTTCAGTATCAAATGTTATCTCCGAGTTACGTTATATGACTGTCTTATCTCTTGTCAAGTTATATGTATTCATTTATAATGTTACGTTTGTAAAAACAAGGTCGTTATGTGTACTTAGTTAAAAAAGTACAATTTAATTTAATAAGATTAGTAAATTTTACTGATTAATTTAGTTTTCCGTTAAACCTTACGCTATCTACTTCGGGTATATGTTGTATCTTATAACAATGGCGGCAAGTTACGAACGGTAAATCTATGGACACGAGGTATTAATTACTTTCAAAATCACACTATCTAAATTCAAAATAAACCATGGAGCTTTACTAGGTCTATAAGCTAGTTATAGAAAATAATTTAATCTAATAATTAAGTCAATAAACTGGCTTCATAATCACTTAATTCTCCAGTGAGATGTGTGTGTGCGTGCATGCCCATGCATGGGTTTGCGCATGCATGTGTTTGCGCATGTTTCTAAAGTGGCCGCTTCCAAATTATCCCACAAATGAAAGACTTGTGTGACAACAGTTCCAGTAAATATTCAGTGTTCCCCTTTTAAAAAAAAACTTCTCAATTTCAATCATGTATTCTTCAACATTAGTTAGTTGAGTTACTTAAGAAGCTCTTGTTATTTTCTTTTTTCGTTAAAGCCACTTCCTGCTTCCCTTCAGCTGCAGCTCTTTTTGGAGCTAACTAAGGAACCATCTTTGATACTTTTAATAATCTCTCTCAGTACCTTGAGACAGGATTTTTCTAATAATCCATCACACTCACTATTCAGTGAGATCATAAGCAACATCAATAAGATCTTTATCATACATTAGGTGCATAGCCATATCTATTGACAGAAAGAGATTAGAAAGAAAGAGAGTCAGAGAGAAAGAGAATTAGAAAGAGAGTCAGTAAAAAATCACAATAATCCCATTGCCATATTAGAATAAGTAAAACAAAACTAAATACAAGTTAAAAGGAAGATTACAGCAAATTTACAAACTTAGTAGGTTAACTTGAGTCAGCCAGCCAAGTACCACTATATATACAGGAGAGAGGTCTATAGCAGGGGTGGCCAACTTAATTTGTGATGCGATCTACTTTTTTCCTTCAAAGTGTGCCGCGATCTACCATCTCAAAAATTTCATTGCACAAGGTTAAAAAAGTTAATCAACACACATTGAAAAATGTTGTTTATAAATTTTAAAATTCAATACAATTCGGAATTCTTATTTTAAATTCATAGGTATTTAAAATTTTAATTTATGTGAAGTTTGTGTCTTCATGTCCTCTGCCAAGCTTTCAAAATCGGGGATATACTGTGATAAGGCTAATAGTAAAGAATCTTCTCTATGTAAGTCTGTAACAGCACAGCAATTCTTTGTCTTTGTTTGTTTCAAATACAAAAAGACCGATTCACACAGAGATGTGGAACCAAAACAGGAATTTAAAAGTTCACTGCATTTTTTTTACATTTGGGTACTTTTCTCGGCAAACATATTTCCAAAAGTCTTCTTCTGATGATCTGGCTTTTAGGAAGATATTGTTTCGCAATGTAATAATTTCATTTTCAAGTAATATTTTCTCAATGTGAAAATTCACAGTGATTTTTTCTGCAATTTGTTTCGTATCTAAGTGGACATTTAATGGATAGAAATATATTAAACAATGTCTTCAATCGTTTTAAAATCACTGATTCTGGTTTCAAAATCGTCCGCAACATTCTCAATTTCAGAAACATATTTCTCACTATTAAATTCAAAAACAGGATATTTTTGCAAAATGGTCGAATTTTTTTTCTTTGAAATCCTTAGCCATTGCCAAAAATTGATATTTATATGCAGAAATACTACTAATCATGTCACCACATTTTTATTTTTTCCTTGTAATTCCAAATTCAGATCACTTAATTTACTGGTAAAATCTGCCAAAAAAGCCAGATCACACAACCACTCCGTATCTTGTATCTGCTGATAATAATCTCCCCTTTGATTAACAAATTTTTTAATTTCATTCAGCAAATTTTGAAATCTCTGTAGAAACTCCGACTCAGCCACCTCACATCTGTGTGTAATATCAGATCTGGTTCTTTTTCATACGAGTTGCATTTTGAAAAGTCTCCTTTAAAGAGATTGTCCTCTGATGGAATTCACGATTTCAAAAGCGATGTCCATAACACTTTTAGTATTTAATCTTTTTCTGGCTAACACTTGTTGGTGGATGATACAGTGGTAACTCAAAAAATCTGGGAATTCATCATCCTTTTGGCACAATGTGATGAATCCGTTAAGATGGCCCATCATTGCTTTGGCTCCATCTGTTGTTACTGATAGGAGCTTAAATAGCGGTAATTTAATTTAATTTAATTTTTTCAATAAAATGTTTGAATGAGTTAAAGATATCAAGACCTCTAGTTCTTTCTTTTAATGAAACCAAACCCAGCAGTTCTTCTCTAGTGGCAGAATCATCGAAAAACATACCAACAAAAGTGAGCTGTATCACTGACGTCTGTAGATTCATCCAACAAAAGTGAGCTGTATCACTGACGTCTGTAGATTCATCCAGTTGTAAAGAAAAGGACACTCAATTAGCAATATCAGCATGCAATTGTTCGCTCACATTTCTACTTATTTTTTCGATACATCGCATCATAGTATTTCGAGATAATTGCAGATCTTGAAGGGCACTTTTAATTTCATTTTTGTTCTTAAAATTTTCAAAGAGAGAATCTGTTATTTCTAAAAATGCATCTTTGATGGAATTGACTGACCATCAGAAAATGATTTGCATTTTTTTTGCAAGAAGATGACTCATTTTAAATGATGCTACAGTTACTGCTTTAGATTGTAAATTAGGTGTCATGAAGAAATTTTGTTGCGCGAATAATCTGGATTTAAGTTCTAATTTATTTTTGCTAAGGTCACTATTCGGCAGAAAACCCGATTGATATTTACCATGGAGTGCATTGAAGTGCCTTTCTAAATTTCCTTTTTTGGGTATAGCCACAGAAGCATTGCAAATCAAACAGCAACATTTTTCTTTCATCATTTCAAAACAGTATTCTAGTTCCCACTCTTGATGAAAATGATATGTTTTACTCTTTTTCGCAGTATTCATTTTAAATCAAAAGGTATTAAATTAACATATAAGTACTGTCCAGTTATTAAATCAGCAATGCTTACCGATTAAAACACTTTAAGGTGCATGAACTGTAAAAATATTCTGTCTGAACAGCTAACGTAGGATAATTGATGAAGAGGATTCCCGAGTGAGGGTTGTTTCCAAAATAACCGGACAAACATACCACCGTTTATTGCTCTATTTGGTTATATCCTTATAAGAATCAGTTTTGAATGCCTTTGTGATATTTCTCTAAAGCTATTTCTGGAGGTCACGACCATAAAACAATAAAAACAATTTGCGCTTTTCTGTTAGTGCAATCTAATTATAAACGGGTAGTAAACTCAATCTTATTGCATTTGCAATAATACTGACAGCTGGAATTCTGTGGTATTTTATGTTATAATGGTGAAATGTGTTTCTCCTTCAATGAAATCTTCAATCATGCAAAAAAAAACAAAAATAAAATTTCAAAATCTGCTCTTCATTCCTATTTTTGAAGCTTCGTAAAAAATAAAAAAATAAATAACGCGCAGGTAGCAAAACCCTCTGCGCAATATAAAATTTTGGTAGTATACCTGACCCCGCAAATCGAGGGATGACTGTATATTTAAAATTCGTCGTGATTGACCAAAATTAAAGCCGTGATCAACTGGTAGATCGCGATTGACTCGTTGGCCACCCCTGATCTATAGGATGGTCTACCAAATAACACTGAAAAATCTAATACAAATTGTGTAAACATAAAAAATTTCCTCAACAGGAGCAATAAACACTTAGTACAATACAATATAATGCAAATAAAACTAAAAGTGATGGCCTAGATACAGGGACAATGAAAGTACAGCTCTTTTCTTCAAAAAAGATTATTTAAGGAGACAAATATAAAACAATAAAATTTCTTGTTTTCATAGGAAATATATTGCAGTGTTGAAAGAATGCCTCTATAAACCCAGCCTTTTGGCATAAAGGCCAGTGTCACTTTACAAAGCTAATATATATATTTTCCCCCCCATGTTACTTCTTTTATACAGCCTGATTGTTGTTTATTCGAAATTTCGGCTTTTTGTAATAAGCCATTTTCTGCCTACATGCCTACGAAGTGATGTAGTTTAACTACTCTACACACTGGTTTAATTAATGTAGCTGTAACCTATGGCTTCACTGACAATAAACTAAATGCAAATTTAAATTAAAATGCAAGTAATATTTAATTTTATTAATTTTATTCATTTAAAACACCCATGTAATGCACCATCATTATTTTTCCTTAAATTTTTGCCCAAGGGGGAAAAATCCTTCACAGCGAATAAATCTTACTTGTTCTAAAAACTTATTGTATTCAGCACGTCTTTCTTCAGCAAGTTTCTTACGTTTCTCTTCATATCCACCAAGCGGAAGCCCAAAACGATCCCCGTCATCCAGAAATGATGGTTTTTGTTGAGCCTGAAATGAAGTCATTCGTTTCATTTTTAGTCATGAAATCAATAAAATAAAATACTGTTATGACACAACTGACTTACACACACTACTGAATAATATAAATAAAATCTGAAGACTATTACTGATATTACTCAAAGCATATCCAACTTATGGTTATAGAAATATTGATATAAAATATATGTATTCATCCAACTATCAAATATCATCTAATTTATAATTATTCATATTATCCCTTTGCTGGCATTTTTTGACAATTATTTGTCCTTGGGACAACCAGCGCATTTTAGAATGATATGGCAGATCCATGCTGAATGTTTCATCATCATGCTGAAGCATGTTGCAAAATTGGTGATGTCATGATGTATTTGCTTGAATGTAGTTTACAATACCTATCACTTTATTTATGTGTCACTTAAAACAGTGGAATTGGCACACAGATTCTGCTGATGAAGAATACAGTGAAAAGAAATCAAAATATCTGTATCTGACAATTCTTTCTGTAGTAATGCAACAAATCCTTCTTCAAACAGGCCTCTGGGGTTGGGTAAATTCATATTGTGATTTTAAATGTTTCTCACCAACCACTTATAAAATAAAACACAGAAACTGGAATTTTGAAAACTGTGTGTTTACTACTATATATTTACAATTAAAATAACTTTACAACTAAAAGTATAAAATACATAATATATATATATATATATATATATATATATATATATATACATTGAATAAAATACATTAAAATACCGGGGTTAAGAGCGATAAAACCGACCGTAGATTCCGAAGGCTCCTGCCTTCTTCCTCAGCGGTAGCTTCCTTGTACTGCGGTGCATCTTAAATACCAGCAGGTTTACGGTCTAAATCACGTGTTTCATCGCCACGTGTTCTATTCTCCTATGTACTGGGACCACAAGCGGCTCGGGAGCACGTCATGTGAAATCATTCATCCCTTCTGAGGATCGTAGCCTCAAAGAGATCTCCCTGGACAAAGCTATCATCACTGATCGGGTGCATAGGTTCTGAGACCGCAAGTGGCTCAAGAGTTTGCGGATTAATTCGACAGATAACATTAATAGAGACAAAGGTTTGCGGATTCATCCCCTCTTTGAGGCTACAATCCTCAGAAGGGATGAACGATTTCATATGAAGCGCTCCCGAGCCGCTTCCAGTCCCAGTACATAGGATAATAGAACACGTGGCGATGAAACATGTGATTTAGACCGTAAACCTGCTGGTACTTAAGATGCACCGCAGAACAAGGAAGCTACCGCTGTGGAAGAAGGCAGGAGCCTTCAAAAGCTACGGTCGGTTTTATCGCTCTTAACCCGGTATTTTAATGTATTTTATTTGGTGTATATATATATACTTTATGTATTTTATCCTTTCAGTTGAAAAGTTATTTTAACTGTAAATATATAGTAGTAAACACATAGTTTTCAAAATTCCAGTTTCTGTGTTTTATTTTATAAGTGGTTGGTGAGAAACATTTAAAATCACAATACATAACAAATCCTTCATGTTTTCCTCTCATGGAAAATGCACCACTGTGCATACACTTACTAAATTACATAAATTCAATTTTGCTTCAGGACATTTTTCTTTGAAGATGGTGAAGATGTCAATTCCACATATTCTGGCAGTAACGGTACCCAAAGCCAGTAACTCCTTACAACAATGAATATCTGCAGTTATAACACGAATAAAAAATAACAACTGTGCTGAGTTAGTAATGTCAGTGGATTCATTCAAGGGCAATCGAATAATAAATGTCTTTGCTTTGGAATATTGCATGAAGCTGTTCTGTTATATTACAGGCTAATTATTGTCGTGATTAGTTATGGTCCTCCTTGAAAGAGGTAGTTAGCATTAGTAGAGGCATATGATGCAAGAAAGCAAGCTTATGCAGCACCAGCCAGGGGAAAAAAAAAAAAAAAAAACCCACTTCACCCTTCTGTTCATTCGAAATACCTGTCCAGTTGAGACCTAAATTTATTTAGATTATCAACTTCCACGACAAGGGATGGAAGTCAGTTCCACCAACCAACTACACGCTGGCTAAAGGTAAATTTCGGTACGTCTATCCTACAACTGTCTTTTCTCAATTTGAATTTATGCCCTCTCGAGTGATTATTGTGAGCAAGAGGAAGAACCCCATCAGCATTGAGCATGCTCAAGCCATTCAAGGCTTTATACACCTCTATCAGATGACCTCGCTGGTGCCTAGTCTCCAGACACTGTAATTTGCAAAACTTCAGCCTTTCTTCGTAAGAGCACCCCTTTGTTCCATTCACTAATCTTGTTGCCCTTCTCTGTACTCGTTCCAGCAACTCTACATCCTTCTTGAAATGAGGTCTCCAGACCTGTATACAGTACTCTAGGTGTGGCCTGACCATTGCCTTATACAAGGGAATAATCACCTCCTTATCCCTGCTAGAAAAATTCCTGTATATCATTGACAATACTCCATGAGCTGCTCTTGCAGTCCGTCTGCACTGCTCAGAGAACTTCATATCTGCCTGCACAACTACCCCCAAGTCCCTTTCATTCTCTACCACTGTCAGTGTAGTACCACAGAGTTGATACATTGCTCTGGGGTTGCTGTTTCCCATGTGTAGTACTTTACATTTGTCAATGTTAAACTTCATTTGCCACCTCTCAGCCCATCTGCTCAACCTTTCCAGATCCTGTTGCAGCAGCATAGTGTCAGTAGTAGTGTCCTTGACAACCCTGCCAACCTTTGTATCGTCTGCAAACTTGGACATTAAGCTTGATATGCCATCATCAATATCATTTATAAATACAGAAAACAATAATGGACCCAACACTGAGCCCTGAGGGACTCCACTAATAACATTAGTCCACGACGAGCAGTGTCCATTGATTACCACTCTCTGTCTTCTCCCCCTCAACCACCCCTTTATCCATAGCAGCAATTTGCCTCCAATGTCACACTGCTCCAATTTGTGTAGCAGTCTTCCATGTGCAACAGTATCAAAAGCCTTTCTAAGATCCAAGTATATAATATCAAAGCTATTCCCTGCATCCATTTCTTTTGTAACTGCATCATAGTATCCAATCAAATTGGTCAGGCAAGGCTTCCCCTTAAAAAAACCATGCTGTGTCCGAGCTATAACTGAAGTCTTGTCTAAATGATCCTGCAGTGCTTCTTTAACCAGTGCCTCCATTAATTTTCCTGGAACAGAAGTTAAGCTCACAGGTCTGTAATTACTTGTGTCAGCCTTTGATCCTCCTTTGTGAATTGGGGTCACATTTGCACATTTCCAGTCTATGGGTACCTTCCCCTGAGTCCAAGGAAGCTCTCATAATTATGGCTATGGGTTTGCTTACTTCCTTTGCTGCCTCCTTTAATATAACTGGATAGATCCCATTCACCCCGGGTGCCTTTCTTGCGTTTATCTTCAACAATTTCTCCTCCACTTTACTCCCAGTTATTTCAAGATTCTGTAGCTTACTGCTAGAGTTGAATACACCTCTGGCATTCCCCTCGCTGAATAACTCCTCATGTGTGAATGTCGATGCAAAATATTCATTTAGTTTGTTAGCTACCTGAGCAGGATCATCAACAGTTGCCCCATCAATATCAAGTGGACCAATCTGATTCATCCCCTTCCTTCTACAGTTTTCATAAGTAAAGAACTCTTTGCTGTTTTTCTTTGCATTCCTTGCAAAGGATTTCTCGTAATCTGCCTTTGCCTGCCTAACCTCCTTTATAACTTGGTTGCATATCAACTTGTATCTATCATAGGCTTCTGTGTCATGTGTTAATTTTTAAGTATCCCATGCATTTTTCTTCTCTGCCATATGCCTCATTAGTTCATCTGACATCCATTTTGGCCCAAACCCTGAACAATATTTCTTAGTTGGTATGTAAAGTCTAGTAGCTTCCAAGATAAGTTCTTTGAATGCTTCCCATTTTGAATTTTGTTATACTGGGGGGGGGGGGGTTATATACTTCTTACTATTTATTATTATTATTTTCGTTCGGACTTCTCTGGACAACACATCTGTATGGCGGGACACTTTCCTTCCTTAATCATTTGTTCAATGATAACCCCAGTATACTCATGTGATTGTCTAGTGGTTTTTCATATTAGGACAATGATCTCGGCCCTCGGTAAACTATTCAAGGGAATAGGAACTGCAGCTTCGATCAGGCGTTGTGAAAATACTCAAACTCTGTCCAGTTATAGGTAGAAATTCGAGTACCCGCGGTATCAGTTCTATTATATAATTCTTTGCTTACTCATTCGTGTGAATAGAGGATAGGCCTGAGGCATATGTTTAAAACAAAAATATAGTTTAATATACTCCACTATAGAATTGATACATGTATGAAAACTACTGCCCTAGCGGCAGTGACAAGCAAATCCTAAATCATTTGGTTACAATAATATAAACTGACTTTATGGAAGTATTTAAGAGTTCTTAGCATTTATTGATGTTTTGGAAATTAATGGGTTCTTCACATAGGTGTTCTTCGTGTGGATACTTCATCTCAGGCAAGGACTAGCATATGACATAATGGTTGTACAAACATGATGGGGTCAATACTAAAAATACTGCACTATTTAGGATAGCATGCTTAAGATACATCCTTTACCTATTGTTAATTTGTGAAACTGACAATCTAAGTGATGCGCTATTTAAGATAGCGGTATTAGGACATTTTACAATTTATCAATGCTAACATAATTAATTATATTATTGAGGAGTAAGGTTTATGTATAGCTGTGGGATGACTTACCTAAATACGGATGACTCATTCTACGGGGGGCGGAACTCGGTGAGGGGATTCCGTGCTTTCGCAGCCTTCCTTCGGGTTCTGCTATCTTTGCTCGCTCATTCTGTATCTTCTTGTGCTGTTCTTCAAGCTTCTCTCTGTACAGTCATTCTGTAACGTAATTCCCGTTTCCAAAAACTTACTGTATTTTTTCACTCTCTCTCATACAGACTAACTAACCGACTGCTTCTACCAAAAGCCACCACAAAACAACCCCTTTCGCTCATCGTCCACCAGGGTATATGCTCCTTATCGCATGAACTTTCGCCTCACACCGAGCTTGAACTAGGGTGGGACACTTTTCTCACGCGGTCAACATCAGACACACTGACCAGTATTTGTCAGGGAGAGCGAAGCTCGTATTTTCGTGGACTTGTGAACTTACTTCTACGTAGCGACTGTTATCTTCAGTTAGGAAAATAATGGCAAAGGGAATTTATAACTGAGAAAGCAACTAAGTCGAATTTTACCATTCTATATTTGACAAGAAACTGATAGCGGTTACTCATGTACGATTGGCATTTATATTTTCTGCTGAAACGGTCAAAACAACTCTTTAGCAAGAAGGGGCACAGCAAAGGGGGGGGGAGGGAAATGCATGGGAAATATCTGTAAATTAATATGAAAAATGTGGGCATTTTACACTCCTCGCCACTACCGCTGAGGATTTCAGTCGGGGTACACAACTAAGACTGAAATTCTCAACGTCCCTACTGGGGCTTTGACTTTTGTCAGGGGGGGACAACATAAACATTCCTCCTCTTACAGTATGTAAAAGAAACTTAATTACTAACATATTATATGGATATAATCAAATAAAATACAAGACAAACAAAACAAAGCGTATAGCACTTAGTTCACTGTGTGGACTTAATGTATTCACACTTCTCAATGCTGTTCGCTCTCCACATGGAGGCCATTGTCTGCACCCATCTGTTGAGAAATTGTTTTTTTTTTTCTCACCACTAAAGTCCGTGCTTCAGTTAACAGTTTCCCTGGTTTAAATAAGTGAGCATTTTGAAGCACAACAGAAAACAGATCTGGACTTCCAGGCTGAGGTTGTCAGGCAGTAAAAGAAAAAGTTCTTCTGTAGTCCATGATTCGGTGAGGTTATTCTTCAGCAGGCTGGAGACACACAAAAGGAGCTTATCCCTCCAAGGAATGTTCTGGGCACTGCTTTTGTTCATAGTCCTTACTTGGCTCACAGGCACGACATAAAACATAAACAATCACACAATTAGTAACTGTCCTTAGGTCATGGACACAAAGCATCTGAAGTTAATTAAGCAAGTACATTATAATTGTATACATGTAACTAAACATCACAATAACATAGACATGAACTAATAACTAAAATGGAACACTGCAACATACATAAAAGAAATATCATATATGTAAAGCTGATAAAAATATTAAAGTTAGGTCTATAAAATATATATATGTATATATATAATTTTTCTTTTGAATATTGTAGACCTTAGCAATCTCCTTACACAGAAATGAATGGAATTACAATCTCTTCTGTCTCCACGTTTGGCCTTGTCTTTCTTGGCTGTTAACACATGGCCTTGTGGTAAACCACTTTCACTATTCAGTTCTCAGGAAGAGCTTTTCTTGCCTTCACTAGACCGATGAATTCCAGCCACTGGGTGCAAAGGTTCACTGTGCGGACTGCACAGTGGTCTGCCAGGTGGTTCCAGGGATAATGAAAGGGATTGTTTCTTGCATCAGGCAAGAATTCTGGATTGGGACAGGAGAAGACTTTAACATCCACCACAGTCCGGAAGGGAAGGACTTTTTCCAGGTTTCGTGCCTTACTTTCTCCTATAGCTATGATCGTTTGGTATGGCTTCGTAAGGATGCTTAACCATGATCCGAAATGCCGAGATGCAAACGCTCCTGCCTTTGGGGTTGATGCAATATACTGATGGTCCCAACTTACTAGGGCAATCTCCTCTACTTTGAGTGCACTTTCTTGGTTACTGGCAAATAGAAAATCAATGACGATCCACTTCGAGAAAGGAGGAAGTGATCCAAGGGGGTGTGTCGTTGGTGACCGGGGAAGGGCAGGTGTGCACCAGGTTGGGCGGACAAAGCGATCCACCATCCCAAGTCTATGTTTTGAAACCTGCACCTCACCTTTCCAATTTAGGAAACTTCTCGTGCCATGGTTCTCATAGTGGCAGGGAAAACGCATTTCCAGGGCTGCCTTAAGTTTCCTCCTCATGGGTTGAGACCGCCTTACTTCCTTTTGTTTCCGCTCTTGCTGGGAAAGCTGCTGCGGGGTTAGAATCAGCTCAGCTCCAGAAGACTCCTGACAAGGACTTATGGATTGATTAGGCGCTGGGATCTCCATTTCTGTGGGGGTCGCCCTCTGTATCCAACGTAAAGGTGCTAGGAGGAAGGTCAGCATTCTAGCGATGAGGCATCGTATAGACCTGTGAAACTCCACCATCGCGACTAAACAAGGACGGATAAACACGACTAGTTAGTGAAGAAAATACTTCTGTTTATGCATTCCATCCATCCTCTCTTCCATACTAAAGATTTGCCCCACTTACACATCTTTTCCTCCTTATACTTTCGAATCCCGGGTGAGGGAGTATTTGGTACCATACATACTCCACATTTACCTTTCATTCATTCTTCCTGCTCTCACTCACAACCTCAAATGTCACTTTCTTGATTTCCTTGCATACCTCTCCGAAGACGAATTACTCAATTCATTTGCAAAATCAAACATGCCATGCATGGAAAAAAAAATAATATCCCCATCAGAAAACAAAAACTTTAGAAATCATTCTCTTATTTTAAAATAGCCCTTGATTCTCCTAATTAGCACAATGTTTTGTTTATCAGCAGTCTGGATTTTTGAAGGCACAAACATGAGTACAGTACTTCAGCAATCTTGTTTCTGTTTTTTTTTTTTTTTTTTTTATAGTCAATATTACCTATATGTTTTGTTCTATATTGACCTTCTTACATTAATGCACTATCACTTACTCCCTACTGTCATACATGATGAAGTTCTCATTAGTAGGTAAACTTTATTCAAAAAGAAATTATTGACGGAATTAGAATTCTGATTAATATTGTTTTGAGGATTTCTTTCCACAGTGAAGTTTTTTTTTTTTTTTTTTTTAATATTATTTATATAGATATATAGTACAAGAAGATGGATCCCAAGTCTAGATCTTGAAGTTCAGAAGTTACCTCCTATTCACTTAAATTTTTTTTTCCTCTGGAAAGTGATAAAAACAACTAGTGACTGGGAGGAACCAGCCGTCCCCAGGCCAATTGCCCTATCCTCTCTCCAAAAGAAACCAAATATTATCTCCCTCTTGTTCTCCCCTTTTTTTTTTTTTTTTTTTAGGATCCTCTCTCTTGACTTTTGGATTTCGATGTGCAATGAGAGAGAGGGAAAACAAAAAGTGACTAGGGGATTTCCGGACATTCCCTCAGCCACCTGTATCCTTCCTCTCTCCATTTTTATACCGCATAATTTCATAAAGTCTAGATATATTTGGTGGAGAAAGGTGTTTGCTTTAATAGTATTAGCTCAATGGTCATATTTGAATAGAATTCGGATACAAAATCTCTGGTTTTTTTTTCAAGGTTCATTGGAGTGGTTCGTGCTTCTGCGTGAGATTTATAAAGATAAATTAATTCTATTTTCCTACTTGTGCCATGTCATTCAATTTGCCATCCATTTATCTGGCTGCTGATAAAACACACTGCCAGAATCCAACAAAACTGATCAATTTCTTCACCTCTGTGGTCAGTTATGTACTTTGATCCTTTTCTTATCATAACTTCGCTTATCCCCTCTCTCTTTCTCTTGAAATAACACAAGTGTTTTTTTTTTTCACATTAGTACAGGAAGATGATCTACTTATCTAAAATCTTGATCTCCTGATGTCATAAATTTTTTTTTTGTACTGGTAAAGTGGTATGTAAATTAAAAAGAACCCTTTTCTCAATAGTCCTACCACAGTTTAAGCAGAAATGCAAATTACATTCCCAATCATTCCTCATACTCTCCTCAAAAAAAAAGACTTGTGCTTGCTCTTCACATCTGCTCCTATAGTTCTCGGTATTCTCTGTCCCTTTCATCTCATGCATTATTATGCAGGGGATGTGTATACAGGTGTATATCCCTTCCTCCTTCTGCGATTTAGCTATTAGATACAGAATCGGAATCGAACCTTTTGTACATTGAATGCCTTACAAGAATGCTAAAAAGATTTTTTTTTTTTTATATCTTCTCTCTTCTGTGTTTCCACCTGTGCCATTTACACTTCTCAATCCTTTTTCCTGCTTCACTTTCTGTCACCAATCTTATTATTATTAATTTTTTTTTTGAATTTACTGGTACTGGTTCTGAAACTGGTCGTTCGGTGTACACAACTGTCTTGCCAAAGCATTCACTTTGCTAGTAACTGTAATTATGGCTTGTTTCTCCTTGAAATCGATACACTTCACTATCCTCACTTTAGTCTCTCCAGGCATCTCTCAGAATACCTGCCAGATCAGAACTACTGCCATCGCTTGGTCGAAGGTATCTCTCAGCAAGATGTGGACCCAATATCCACTGAACTGCTCTTTCTATCCTATCTGGTGGCTCGCTTTGGCTTGTGTTTGCTTGAGTGTTGTTACTCTGATCTGGGGTGACACCTCTTTCTGCTTCAGCGACATTGCTGGGAGTGTCAACCACTGTATCTGCTCTTTCCACTGAAGCTGTCTCTGGTACTAATTCCTCAGTTTGTGACTGGGACACCACAATTTCCTTTGGTGGGGCATGAGTTACTCGGTCGCGACTACGTAAATTATATCCGTGGGTCTGAGTAGGTGCTTGCACAGCTCCTTCTGGTCTTACTAACTGATCTGTCCTTGGTTGGCCCTCCTGATTTCTTCGTGGGAGGGATGACAACGGGATTGATACGGGTAAGCTGGTCGGCCTGGACATAGTTGGACGGGGAATTATAGGTGGGATAAGATCACAATCCTCCACTAAAGGTTCATCAAAGATCCATGTCTCTTTGGGCACTGATGTAGTGCTTGTTTGGTCTGGTGAATTGCTATCCTCTGATTCCTCTGATTCCTCTACTCTCAATTCGGGAAACACTTTCCTGTCAATAACCTTTGTCAATCTGTCCACGTGCACAATTTGTTTATCTTTAAGGTTATACAGGTGCTGTATTTCATAATTCACTAATGATGGCTGACTGATCACACGGTAGGGACCTGTGCTCAATCGAGCCAATTTCTTTGTAGTGCCCACTTTTATTTTAGGGGTAAAAAGATAAACAAGGCTTCCTACACGGATGTTTTTGTCTACTGCAACAGATGCTCTACGATCCTCTTGCCTCTGCACTGCCTCTTCCAGGTGCTGAGAGACGATTTCATAGGATCTGCGAAGGCGTGCACACAATAGTTCTGCATAGTTTTCCAAAGACGCATATGAATGTCTCTCTTTGGAATGCCATAAGTCGGAAGGCAACACCAAATCTCTGCCATACATTAAAAAGTTTGGCGATTCCTGTGTGGAACTATGGGTTGCCGCGTGGTACGCAGCGATTGCTAGTGGGGCCATGACATCCCAGTCCGTTTGAGACTCGTTCACTACATGAGACAGGATGTTTGCCAAGGTGCGGTTTAGACGTTCGACCTTTGCATTGGCTTGGGGGTGGAAGGAACTCGTATGAAGCTGATGAATATCTAGCTTTTTACACACCTGTCGTAACAGTGATGACATGAAGTTAGTGCCCTGATCTGTTAGGATGTATTTAGGAATCCCATGTCTCGAGATCACATTGTTTATGAAAGCTGTGGCCACTTCCTCAGCCTTCTGGGTATAAAGCGGGCTTACTTCTGCGTAACGGGTAAAATTGTCTATTGCCATCAGTAAATATTTGTGCCCTTTCAAAGTCATTGGAAGGGGTCCCAAAATGTCCAAGGACACTCGGACCCAAGGTGAGTTCTCATTAGGAACTCTCATCAGGGCTGCTTTTGCCTTAGGGTTATACCCTCTACGCTCCAAACACGATGGACAAGTCTCCACATAATTCTTGACGTCGCCAAAAAGGCCTAGCCAGAAAAAGTGTTTTCTAACCTTCTCTAACGTCTTGTGTAGGGCCAGGTGGCCCCCGCTGAGTAAACCGTCGTGACAGGACTTCAACACTTCTGCTTTCAAGCTGGTTGGAACTACTAACTGTTCACAGGGCTCTGAGCGAGTAGCTCCATGGTCAGGTAAAGTGTAGTGATACAGTATCCTGTCCTCACTCAGATAGAAGGAATCTGGGACTTTACTTGTTGCCTGGAGTGCTCCTTCTAATTGCTCAATTAACTCCTGCAAATTAGGGTCCTCTCTTTGGAGATTCCTAATCAAAGTTCTGGTTTGTTGTTGCGGCATGATCAGTGACTCTATGGTGGGATTTGCTGCTATAGGAGCAACTAATTCAGCAGTTTTGGATTTCTTAAGCCCCTTTTGTCTTTCCTCTTCCTCTAACACTGGCCTTGAAAGGAAATCGGCATTTGAGTGAAGTCGACCCGGCCTGTATATGATTTTGAAATTGTATTCTTGTAGAAGCATACTCCAGCGAGCTAATCTGGGGGATGGATTCTTTAAGTGAAGAAGATAGCTTAATGGTTGGTGGTCTGTTATTAGTGTGAAACTGGAGGCTATTAAGAATGGTCTGAACTGTGATACCGCAAAGACTATTGCCAAAGCTTCCTTTTCTGTGGTACTATACATAGTCTCTGCTTTCTTTAGTAGTCTGGAGGCGTAAGCGATTGGCTGTCTTTGATTTTCGTCAACTTGTTGCTCTAGCACAGCCGAGATTGCATAATTAGATGCGTCAGAGGACACAAAAAATGGTTTAGAAAAGTCAGGGTAAATCAATAGGGGTGGTGTGGTCAAAGCGACCTTCAGCTTGTCGAAGGCCTCTTGGGCGGCACTGTTCCAGAAAAAGGGGGTGTTCTTTTTTGTAAGTTGGGTTAGCGGCCTGACTATCTCTGCGTACTCTGGGACAAACTTTCTGTAAAATCCTGTCATCCCAAGAAACGATCGCACTTGCTTCATTGTTCTTGGCTCTCGACACTCTCGAACGGCCTTCACGTTCGCTGGATCGGGACGGACACCGTCCTTATCAATGAGATGACCTAAGTATTTTATTTGCTCTTTTAGGAACTCACACTTCTTTGGTTTCAGCTTCAGATCGTACTTTCTCAGGCGCTGGAAAACTTTCTCAAGCTTCGAAAGGTGTGAGGACCAAGATTTCGACACTATGATTATGTCATCTAAGTAAGCGAAAATGGAATCTCGTTGTAAATTATCCAAGACAAGCCCCATTGCTCTCACAAAACTAGATGGCGCGTTTTTTAACCCAAAAGGCATGCGCCGGTATTGTAGCAGCGATTCCCCTGTAGTAAAAGCTGTCTTGTGGCGGTCCGCGGGGTGCACTTCAATCTGGTGGAATCCGGCTTCGAGGTCCAAAGAGCTGAAGTAGCGCGCGCCTCCCAGAAGTTCAAGTATCTCACTCATGGAAGGGATCGGGTATGCGTCGGAGATCGTCTTGGCGTTAAGTTTCCTAAAATCAATACATAACCTGTATCCCCCACCTCGCTTCTTCACCAGGACGATGGGCGCGGCATATGGAGAGCAGCTGGGTTCAATAATGTTTGAATCTAGAAGTTCTTGGACCTGGTTGCGAATCTCATCCTTTAGTAAAAAGGGGGTTCTGTAAGCATTCTGTCTAACAGGAATGTTGTCTGTCAATTTAATTCTGTGTTGGATAACCTTTGAGTTGCCTAGTTGGGCTGGTGATTTGGCAAACACATCCCAGTATTTGCGTAACAGGTCTGATAATTGGTGTCTTTGATCGGCAGTCAGGTGATCAAGCTTAAAGTCCTCTATGGTAACTGGAGAAACTTCCCTTTTGCCTCTTTCCTGGCTCTTAGGGTTAATTGATTGAGGATTCAGGTTCTCCAGACACGCAATACCCATGCCTTTTGGAAGATGCAGCGGTTCCGCTGTTAAATTGGCGACGAGCACAGATATTTTCCCACTTTCGTCTACCTGGTCTACCGAATATTTCACTGCTAAATCATCCCGGCTTAAGTTTGAATTTGGCCCTGCTAATACTAGTTGTTTGGGAGGAGCAGCAAGCTGGTCACAAGATACTGTTACCACCTGTTCTGTGCTTGCTGGGAGCACATGTTTACATGTAAGCTTAGCAACTGTGGGTGTGGAATCCACCAATTGTTGCCGAATATCCTCTTCCCTCAGGCAAATCCCTAATGGAACTGATCGTATGATCCCTTTACCTAAGTCTAGGCTGAATGAAAACTTCCTTAATATGTTCAAGCCGAGGATGATATCATATTTGCCACTAAAATTTTTTGAAGTAACCAGAATTTTCTCCCTAAAAGTTGCCTTATCTAATTTAATATTAGCAGTTACTGTAGTGTGTATTGGCACAATATTTCCCGAAACTCCGGTTACAGTTAATTCTGGAGGTCTGAAATCTAACGATGTATCATTTTTAATTTTATTAAATAAATCTGCACTCATTAAAGAAACGCCAGCACCTGTGTCTAAAAGAAATCTAGTTTTAATGTTTTGTACAGAACCCAATACCACAGGTAGTTTAGTATTATCCTCCAGAATGTAAATGCCATGTTGTGTTCTGATATCTCTGACTTCTGGCTTACTAACTTTACTAAAGTTAGGGGTTGGCAAAAGGGTTTTATTACATTGCGAATCCTTCCTATTAAGTTTAGAACCCCTTTTTAGTCATAAATTTCTATCTCTATCTCGCCTGTAGCTTCCAGTATTTGTATAATTATTTTGTCTGCCCTGAAATGTTTTTGGCCGAATTTGCCCCTGAATATGCTCATTCCTATATGTTCCTCTCCTTATCCTAGAATAAGAGTCTATATTACTCCTATTATGATCAGCATAATACATTCTACTGGCGACTTGATCTCGATTTTCATTAAAATTACAATATTGATTATTAGCATAGGACGTCCTAACTTTTGGAGATGCAGTGTACATGTCCGTTTCGTAATTCGTGCACGGGCGGCTGCGGAAAAGCCGAGTGGGTTGATGGAAGCTCGGACGGCCGTCAAAAATGCGTCTTTCCCTTCGTTCGCGATTGTTTACCATATTTCTGGCTGCCTGCTGCCGGCCGTGGTATGGCAAGATTATGCGTCTTTCCGGGCGGTCAACGACCTCTGATCTGAAGGTCACGTTAGCGTCGGTTAGCGGATCTACTGCGCTGTCCGAGTGGAGGTAGGTAGCGCCTAATGCTGCCTGACCGTGGGGAGGGGGAAATTTTCCCACCTTCATAGTTTGCATCTGCTGACTCAGGGCGGCTATCTGTGTCTCTAAATTGTTGATTGTTGCGTGATTTATTGATAATGAACTTAACGATTGTTGTAAGTCGCGTATTTGATCTTGAATGGGTTCAAGAATGTGTTTGGGATTGTTTTCCTGTCGCTCCCGTTCATTCTCGGCCCTTACAGGACTATTAATAACATGTACAGGGACAGTTTTTGTGTGAGTAAGTTGGTCATTAATTTCCTCTCTTTTCGAAATCTCAATTGCCTGTGAAAAAGTTAAAGGATTGTGTGTGAGCACCATTTTTCTAATTTTTCCCGATATGCCCCTAAGGAATTGGGCCAGCATTGCCTGGTCTAAAATGTTTAATACTTCAGGTGTCTCTCCCTGAATTTTGAAAGCTGCCCTTGCCAAATTCCTCACGCGCGTGCTATAACTCGCAATGGTTTCCGAAGGTTCTTGCACAGCACTGGCGAACTGCTGAAGGGAAGTGATAATTGGTTCCGTTTTTTCGAACTGAGCTAAAAAAGCATTCTTAAATATGTTGTAATTCTTTTCCCCGCGTAATTCAAAGGATTGGGCTAAAAAGTCGGCTGCCGAAGCGCGAAGTTTAGATTTCGAGACTGCCAAAAGTTCTCTGTGTCCCCAGAGTGCTAATTCTCCAACACTCTCCAAAGTTTCGAAAAACAATTGGACTGAAGGGCCTTCATCATTTTTGCCAAAGAATAATGGCACAAGACTTAAAAATCCTGCGATATTCGCTGAATGCGGTCTGTCTGGTTCTGGGGTGGGTGGTGGCTGTTGTGTTTCAGGTAGGGGGGATGATATTCCTGTTGTTTGAGGAATTTGATCCTCCATTTTTTTTTTTTTAAATTTACTAGGAATTGGGAAATTTAATTGCTAATTTTGGGCCCCTGTCTTCCAAAATAATGTGACTTACCTGTTGCTGAAACAAAATTATGATGTTAGTAATCACTTATTTAAAACAAGAGTGTGTTATAGCATGTAGTCATTTGTTTATTAAATCTAATTATAAAAATAGCAATAATTTATTAATTAGTGTAGATGTCCTGTGTTGTTGCAAAGGAGTAATGCCTCCTACCTATTCTCTTAGTGCACGAAATCAACAATCTTACTACTTATCAGTAATCCCTTTAGATTCTTTCTCTTTGTGACTTCTTCTTCTGTGTGGACAGTTTTTCATCCCGCAAAATATTTAATCCTGGACACAATTGGCACAAGTGTTATACTGGGGGGGGGGGTTATATACTTCTTACTATTTATTATTATTATTTTCGTTCGGACTTCTCTGGACAACACATCTGTATGGCGGGACACTTTCCTTCCTTAATCATTTGTTCAATGATAACCCCAGTATACTCATGTGATTGTCTAGTGGTTTTTCATATTAGGACAATGATCTCGGCCCTCGGTAAACTATTCAAGGGAACAGGAACTGCAGCTTCGATCAGGCGTTGTGAAAATACTCAAACTCTGTCCAGTTATAGGTAGAAATTCGAGTACCCGCGGTATCAGTTCTATTATATAATTCTTTGCTTACTCATTCGTGTGAATAGAGGATAGGCCTGAGGCATATGTTTAAAACAAAAATATAGTTTAATATACTCCACTATAGAATTGATACATGTATGAAAACTACTGCCCTAGCGGCAGTGACAAGCAAATCCTAAATCATTTGGTTACAATAATATAAACTGACTTTATGGAAGTATTTAAGAGTTCTTAGCATTTATTGATGTTTTGGAAATTAATGGGTTCTTCACATAGGTGTTCTTCGTGTGGATACTTCATCTCAGGCAAGGACTAGCATATGACATAATGGTTGTACAAACATGATGGGGTCAATACTAAAAATACTGCACTATTTAGGATAGCATGCTTAAGATACATCCTTTACCTATTGTTAATTTGTGAAACTGACAATCTAAGTGATGCGCTATTTAAGATAGCGGTATTAGGACATTTTACAATTTATCAATGCTAACATAATTAATTATATTATTGAGGAGTAAGGTTTATGTATAGCTGTGGGATGACTTACCTAAATACGGATGACTCATTCTACGGGGGGCGGAACTCGGTGAGGGGATTCCGTGCTTTCGCAGCCTTCCTTCGGGTTCTGCTATCTTTGCTCGCTCATTCTGTATCTTCTTGCGCTGTTCTTCAAGCTTCTCTCTGTACAGTCATTCTGTAACGTAATTCCCGTTTCCAAAAACTTACTGTATTTTTTCACTCTCTCTCATACAGACTAACTAACCGACTGCTTCTACCAAAAGCCACCACAAAACAACCCCCTTTCGCTCATCGTCCACCAGGGTATATGCTCCTTATCGCATGAACTTTCGCCTCACACCGAGCTTGAACTAGGGTGGGACACTTTTCTCACGCGGTCAACATCAGACACACTGACCAGTATTTGTCAGGGAGAGCGAAGCTCGTATTTTCGTGGACTTGTGAACTTACTTCTACGTAGCGACTGTTATCTTCAGTTAGGAAAATAATGGCAAAGGGAATTTATAACTGAGAAAGCAACTAAGTCGAATTTTACCATTCTATATTTGACAAGAAACTGATAGCGGTTACTCATGTACGATTGGCATTTATATTTTCTGCTGAAACGGTCAAAACAACTCTTTAGCAAGAAGGGGCACAGCAAAGGGGGGGGAGGGAAATGCATGGGAAATATCTGTAAATTAATATGAAAAATGTGGGCATTTTACAATTTGCTGTTGGCAACATCATCAGTTGGTCCCACTGTATAGAATTTAAATACTGTCTCAGTCCATCGTAGTCACCTTTACAGAAGCAATAACCCTTCCCTTTACCCCTAATGGTAGTTACCTCTTTGAGTAAATCCCACTTCAGCACACTGTGATCACTGCCACCTAGTGGTTCATTTATCTGCAGATTCTTAATGCATGAAGAATCACTGCTGATAATCAAATCAAGAGTATTACTCCCTCTAGTTGCCTCCCGAACATGCTGATGTAGAAAACAATCATGCAATAAATCCACAAAAGCCCTGCTAGTGTGTGTGAGTGACCAGCCTCCAAATTCCAGTCAATATCTGGGAAATTAAAATCTCCCATTATAAGACTCTCTGATTTACTGGCCCACTCTATTTCCCTGTACAGTTTCTTATTATACTCATCAGAGTCATTAGACCTATAGCACACTCCTACTCTCAATTTTGATCTCCCAATGCTTATGTCACACCAAACTGACTCAACACTGCACTGTCCAGCGATGTCGACTGGCTTCACTTCCTTGGTTTTTATGTGTTTCTTAACTAATAGCATAACCCCTCCCCCCTTCCTATCCTGTCTATCCTTTCTGTAGACGTTGTACTCCCCAAATTTCAGTTCTGCATCCCTTATATCTGTGTGACACCACGTCTCTGATATCCCAACAATATCTGCCTTTGATGTTTTGAGCAATACCTCAAATTCATCAAATTTGTTTACTAAACTCCTAACACTGGTGTACACGCAAGTATACATGCACCTTTTTCTATTCTTAGCTACCCTAACACAACCCATGTGTTTACTTATACCGCAATGGCTCCCAGCAGTCTCTGAAATATCATGCATCTTGTTTTTCAGGCTTCTGCTCATTCTAATAGAAGCAGTGCAAGAATCTCTTTCACCTCTGCCAGTGGCTACTGTCAATCTATTGGTCTTTGTCTCCCCCCAAGCTAGCAGTTTTCCGACCCACCTAACACTGCCTCGATAGCATCAGCAAATATTCTTGCACCCTTTCTATTTAAGTGTATCCCATCCCTGTAGAAGCAATCTCTCCTGTTATCAAGTACAGTCCAGGCTGAAAAAAATTCTACCCCTTGAGCCTTGCACAATCTTTCCAGGGCTGAATTGATCGACAAGGCTCTCATCATATACTCCCTCCTATCGTGTCTGGGCAGAATTGCAGACACTTTCAAATTCAACCCTAATTCTTGGCTTTTGTTCAACAGTGATCTGTACTTGTTAAGTAATTCTGCCGGTCTCCTACTCTTAATATCATTAGTGCCAACGTGTATAACTATATCACCTTTTGTGCCCTTAAAAGATGATATTCGCTCTACAACGTCATCAACCTTTGCCCCTGGCAGACATACCCTGGTCCTGTTCCACCTATCCTTTTTACAAAGCATGTTCCCCGTTTCCCTGACAATAGAGTCACCAACAACTACTAGTTCCTTCGGGACCAGCGCATTCTGCCTTGGGGGTTGCCTCTGTGTCACGTGATGCCCAAGTGCAAGCTCTGGCGTTGATGTGGGCAGCTGAGAGCTTGATGGGCCCCTCAATTTAGTTTCTTCAAGGGCATCCACCCTGTCCTTCAAGCTCTCATATAGGCCCACAAGAACGCTGAGTTGTTGCCTGATATCGATACACTCCTTGCATCGTGCACACACAAAGACATCCCCCATGGCATTGTAAAAGGCAATGGCTACATTGTGAGTACAGTTCTGGAGTACATACAGTGAGTACATACAGTTCTGGAGGCCTTTTTTATGATGTATACAGATCTGCTGGAATGGGTGCAGAGAAAGGCAACGTGATTGATGAAGAGAACAAAAGGGTGGTCCTACCAAGGAAGGCTTCAGTAATGAAAATTACAGTGTCTGGAGACTTGGCACTTATGAGGTGATCTGATCGATGTGCTTAATACTTTGAATGATTGAACAAGCTCTATGCTGATGGCAGTCTTCCACTTGCTCAGACTGCATATGAGGGAAAATAAATTCAAATTGAGGAACGATGGTTGCTGGATGGATGTGTGGAAGTTTGCCTTCAGCCAGCAGTTGAATGACTGTTGGAAGAAACTTCCATCTGCTGTTGTTGAATTGGTTTGTTTGAATAAATTTAAAAAAAAAGCTAGGCAAATTATTGGAGGAAATGGACACGAGGTAAGGTAAGGTTTTTTATTTTTTTTTGGCTGATGCCTTATAAGCTTACTTTCATACATCATTTGCCACTACTAATACTATTTAAGGTACTTCAAAACAAGTTGGAATTTATCAATGATATTGATGAAGGTATATCAGGCTTAGTGTCGAAGTTTGCAGATGATACAAAAGTTGGCAGGGTTGTTAATGACAGTAATGGCAGTGTGCTACTGCAACAGGATCTAGATAATTTGGGCAGATGGGCTAAGAAGTGGCAACTGAAGTTTAACCTTGACAAATGCAAAGTACTGCATATGGGTAGAAGTAACCCCAGAGAAACGTACCAACTGTGTGGTACTACACTTAAGGTGTAAGGTGTATTTAGTGTCAGAGGGTGTACCAGTTCACTGGGAAATGCCAGAGATTTAAAAGTGTGTGGGCTTTGTATCTGTATGATGTTGTGTACCGTTGTTCATCTGGTCGTTTAGCCGCTGGACCCCTGCTGAGGCCCAACGTTGCCCCACCTTCGCCCCGTGGAGGCAGACCAGGAACCCAGTAGTTTTAGTTTCACTCTGGCAGGTCCTGCCACCTAATTTCCTGAGATTTCAGAGGCTAGGACCTATAAAAAAAAAAAAAAAAAAAAATGCGCACGCTCTTTTATATGCATGTACGTACAGACAGATACATATATCCATCGTCGTCGGTTTGATGATCGTTAGGTGAGGGGGATAATGCTTGCATAATAAAGGCCGAAAGAATGGGCGAACGGGAATTTTGACATAATTACGTTTTTGTGTGTGGGACATTCGCTAGCATAAAGATAGAGTGGGTGGTAGACTGAAGGCTGGGGGGTTAAGGCAGAAATATGGGGATGACAGAGTAGGCAACCCCAGAAGTCAGTGAGGCATGACCATGCCTCACCAGGAGAAAGTAGGGGGCACCGGGGGGGCCGTCCCACCACCGGTGCAGGGGAAGGGGTGGAAAGGCACCAGGCAAGGGAGCCCGGTGCGATCGCCAACAAGCGTCTGCAGGAAAACTATACAATGACCCTGTTGGTAGTGTCCAATCTGGTGTCATGTCCAAGTTGTCATCCTTGGGACCTGGGTCCCATCCATGTTAGTCTATTTTGGTATAGTTTGTTTCTTGAGTTTTATAATTCTTGGGGGTGGGTCATTTCTGGTGTCCCAGTCCTAGCGAGCTGAAGAACAGATGTTCTTTGGTTATAATGGTAGAGGGTTGTGGGCTGCGGCCATTTGGTTTCTCCTCGTTCTCCTCCTCGTGAACAGTGCTTGTGCGTAATCCGAGAAGGCTTGATACTCCTCCTTCATGTCTAGGAGGTGATGTTCTTGTCCCTGTGGTAAGTAGTGGATTCTGGTGAGTAAAACACCACGTAGGTCTTCATAGAGCCTGCAGACATACATTAGGTGCTGCACAGTTTGGCATTAATAGCTCCATGTCCAGTTAAGAGGTATGTTGCTTGTAGACCTGTGGAGAACCAGTTGGGTGAGGTTGGGTAGTTTTGTTCAATATTGGGTAGAAATTTCGTTGTGATCTCTCCCTTTTGAGAGTTGCTCCACCTTTCCTGCCATGCCTGCTGCAGGTGAGTTTGTATGCTCTTCTTTTCCACATTTCTGTTGCTGGTTAGGTCAATAGTGAACCCCAGAAAAGTCTGTGGGGTGCCTTTGTCTAGGTAGTATAGTAGGCCACGTTGTATGATTTCTAAGTCCAGCGGGAGAGTGCCTGCAAGCACTTGCAGGGCGTGGGTGCTCACCGTGCGGCAAGCGCGAGTGATGGTTAGGAGGATGGATCTGTGAATTTGGTCCGTGATACGTCTGTTTACTGCTGTTGTAGTTTTTTGAAACCATGCACCGGATGCGTAGGTGACGATCGGAGTGAAGATAGCTTTGTAGAACAGTTTGAGGACTCGCTTTTTCAAGCCCCATTCTTTACGCGTGACCCTGGCAACCATGGCTGCGTAGCGTCTTATTTTTTAACGGAGATATTTCAGATGGTCCTGAAATGACAGGTTTTGGTCCAATATCACGCCTAGGTATTTCAGTTGGTTAGAGAATTTGATTGTTTCCTGCCCAATTTTTATTTGCGGAGGCCGCCTAAGATCAAGGCGTCCCTTTAGTAGGATGGAGTTTGTTTTTGTGGAGGATATTTTGACTTGATTTCGGTTTGCCCATTCTTGGAGAGTTGTCAGGGCCCGATTTGCAAGGACCTCTAACGCAGCTCTTGAGTTTGCCTGTATCGTCAGAATGAGGTCGTCCGCAAATGCCTGAGATTGTACTTCATTGAGATCGATGTTAAGAAAGGTGTCCAAGACAATATTCCACAGTAGTGGGCCAAGGACCGAACCTTGAGGGCAGCCCCGATGGACATGCCTGGAGAGTGTGCCATGGGGGCGGTGACTTTGATGGTTCTGTTGCTTAGGTAACTTTTGATGGTGTTATAGAGGTTTTCTGGCATGTTGGCTTCGCGCAACCTCGCCAGGATGCTCGGCCACCAAAGTGAGTCGAACGCCCCAGCGAAGTCCACAGCTATCACTAGGAAGTACTTTGTATTACATCTGTTTACCCTGGTCAGGAGGTGAGTTAAGGCATCCACGGCGGAGGTTCCCCGTCTGAAGCCGAATTGGTTTGCTAAGGCCAGGCCTGCCTCATCATAGTAATGTTGGATCCATGTGTAAAGTAGTCGTTCAAATAGCTTACTGATAACTGTCAAAAGTGCAATGGGCCAGTAGGAGTCCGGAAGGTGTGGTGGCTTTGTTGGATTCTTTAGGATGAGTTTAACGTTTGCCATCTTCCAGGAATTCGGGAAGGTACCTTCTCTGAGATAGAGGTTATATAGGTTTAGTAGTAAGTTCGGAGAGTACTCTACCGTTTTTTTGATAATTTCGGGTTCCAGAAGGTCCGGTCCAGGGCATATATTTCCTTTTATTAGGTCTGCTGCATTGCTGATCTCTTCCATGGTGAAAGGGTGCTCTTTTGTTGCCGTTTGATGAATCTCGTTGGCCTGGCAAACTCGGATCTGTTCTGTTGTCATTGTTTGTATCTCTGGATGAAAGTCAGCGTCAAGGATATTGTTGATGGTGTGTTCCCAAGTGATAATCAAGTTTCCTTCAGGTGTTTTAGTAGCTTCAACTACTTCCCCTCTGGGAAGTTTGTTGGTGACGATCTTGTATACAAGTCCCCAAGGGTCCTTGTTTCCAGTGGTGGAGACCAGGCGCTCCCAGGATTGGTTTTTGCTTTCTCTAATTTGTGCTGTATAGGCGTTTCTCGCCTCTTTGTAGCTCTGTCGTAGCGTTTCGATTTCCGCCATCGGCCAGGAGCGCCTGGCTCGCTGGAAGGCCTTTCTTCTTTCCTGTGCCTCCTTTCTGAGTCGCTGGAGGTTTTGATTCCACCCTTAAGGTGGTAGAAAATGAAAAAGACCTGGGAGTAATTGTGCAGTCAGATATGAAGTTTTCTGAGCAATGCAGACAAGCTACCAGGGCAGGCCATGGGGTTTTGTCAATGATATATAGGAATTTTGCTAGCAGGGAAAAGGAGATGATTGTCCCTCAGCATAGGACAATGGTCGGGCCACGCCTTGAGTACTGCGTACAGGTCTGGAGGCCTCATTTTAGGAAGGATGTAGTTTTGCTTGAGCGTGTACAGAGAAAGGCAACAAGATTGGTGAGGGGAATGAAGGGATCCTCTTACCAAGAGAGGCTTAAGTTCTGCAAATTGCAGTGGCTGGAGACTAGGCACCTGCGCGGTGATCTGATTGAGGTGTATAAGGCCTTGAATGGGTTGAGCCCGCTGAATTCTGATGGGATCCTTCCACTTGTTCAGATTACGAACCTAAGGGGGCATAAATTCAAATTAAGAAAAGACAGAGGTAGAATAGATGTGCGGAAATTTGCCTTTAGCCAGCGGGTGGTTAATTCCTGAAACAAACTTCCATCTGTCGTTGTGGAACTTGATAGAGTAAATAAATTTAAGGAGGAACTAGACAGGCATTTGGAGGGAATGGTGTGATTTTTTTTTTTTTTTTTTCTTTTGGCTGATGCTGCATAAGCTCATATACCTGCTTTCTTGAATCACATGCCACTACTACTACTAATACCACTACAAAGAAAATAACTTGTCTTCCTTTTTCCAAAATAAAACAATGTGATTTATATAATATATACAGAATTATTAATTTATAGAAAAAAATAATTATTAATAGAATAAACAGTTCTCATAAATCTATACTTTTTTTTTTTTCGTGGTGATTTCTAATGACATTCCAGTATTGCACTTAAAACTGACTGTAACAAAATAGCAGCCTTTGATTTCTCCTAATAAACAAGACCAGATCAATATCCATTTCTGTAGTAATTACTTATCATATATAATATATAATCTATATAATACTACAAATATTAAAAAAGTATTAATCAAAAGTCAAAGCTATTTAAAAGATCTATATATTTTCTTAGCATTCTTTAATATAAACAGTATGCGATCTTTAACTTTATCGCAACCTTGCAGCTACATCCTTGCAGTGCGTAGCACACGTTTCTTGATTAGACCGGGGTTCGAGCCCATGAGCCACCAAATATGGAGGATGCGGAAAAGTCAGGGAATGATCACTGCATATCCCTGGAGCAATATGGCCTTAGTTGCTAATGCTACTAAAAACCAAATAACAACAACAACCTTGCATACACACATTTCTAATTTCTAATTAATGGAGTAAACACTTCCTTTAAGCAGTTTCTCTGCAGTTGGTATACACCAACTTAATGTCTTCCCTACAAGAAGGGAGAATCTTTTAGATCCTGCAACAGCCTCAAATCCATGCACCATTGATGCCACACCAATAACTCTAATTCTGATCGTGTATCCATAGTGATCCTTCAATTGCCAACAGCAAATTTTAATACTGCACGAAATGTATGCACAATGGTTATTATGTGACCAAAACAGCTGGATCCAAACCAATGCTTAAAGGGAGCAAGGTTAATCCTATGGTCAGTATTAGAATTTTGCAATGCTGAACTAGTTTTGGAACTCCTTACAAGTTGGCCAACTTCAAAACTGGTCTTATCAGAGAGCATGCTCTTCAGCTTGTTTCAGCATAATGTGCTGTAAAACAATCTAGATCCATCAAAATATTCCTATTTTTCTGAACTCACTCTTATATGTCAAATGTATTTACAGTTAACGATTACGAGCTTTACAACACGGGTTAGTTAAAGTATTATGCTTAAAGCGTTTTATTATTTATTGTGTGCCCATTTTAAAATCGGCGAAACAACCAGCATTTTACTCAGAATGGTACGTGTATCATTTACTGTGTAGTCGCAATACTGAAATGTCAAATAAAGGAAAATTTGACCTTATCATCCACAATGCAACTGAAAAACATAAAATGAATCAAAGAAATACATAAGTTTGCATAGTGTAGAACTTTTTTTAGATATTATTTATGACTTACAAGATATTTTTAAAAATTTTGTTATTTTATAATTATTGTTATATACCTAAAATCCATATTTCATTCTTAAAAAGTTGGTGTCCTTTTTTTTTTTTGGAGAAGGCAGAATCAACTTTGGTGACCTCTTTCTGAATATCAAAATATGGCAACCCTAGTGCCACTGTGCTGTATTGTGGTGAGCATTGTACTGACTCATCAAGTCATATGTAGTGAAGCTATGTACACGTCTTAGGATAGTAAGTACTCGTGTTTGACAGACAGTAATAAAATGGGGAAGAGACACGGCACAAAAACTGGCAAGACTCTTCACAAAATTCATTAGAAAAGGTGTGACGTCTAAGCAGTGGAATAATGCAATCATAGTTTTGCTGCATAAGAAAGGAGATAAATCAGAAATTGGAAATTATAGACCAATTAGCTTGTTATCCCACATCTACAAGGGTCATTACTAACAGATTGGAAAGAATACTTGATGAGAATCAACCGAAAGAACAAGCTGGCTTGTTCTTTCGGAAGTACAGGACAGGATTCTCAACTATGGATCACCTCCACGTAGTATCACAGCTAATGGAGAAAGCAAATGAATATAAAACACCATTATGCCTGCCATTTGTGGATTATGAAAAGGCATTTGACTCCATACAGCATGAGGCAATGTTTCGGGCACTTGAAAGACAAGGCACTGATACCCCATATATTATAATTTTGAAGAAAATATATGAGAATGCTACCTCCTTTATTAAACTAGACAAAGACAGTAGCAAATTTAAAATTGAGAAAGGAGTTCAACAAGGAGACACAATATCTCCGAAGTTGTTTACTGCTGCCCTTCAGGAAGCTTTCAGAAGATTAGACTGGTTGCAGAAAGGAGTCAATGTGAATGGAGAGTACCTAAACCATTTACAATTTGCAGATGACATTATGGTCATAAGCCACAATCCCAAAGAATTAGAGGAAAATCTTAATAAATTATGCACAGTTAGTAAGGATTTTGGACTAAAGATGAATATGGCTAAAACAAAAGTAATGATGAACAAGTATGCCACAGAAAGGGACATAATGATTGAAGAAGCAGTAATTGAAAAGGTGGAGTCATACACTTATCTGGGACAAGTTATTAGCTGTAATAATGATAAATGGCTGTAAGTCAAGAGAAGAATAAATTTTGGATGGATAGCATTCAGGAAATATAGTCACATAATGAGGCGCAATATCCCAGTTTGTCTGAAACGTAAAATAATGAACCAATGTATACTCCCCACCACGACTTATGGAAGTGAAGCTTGGGCACTCACCAAAAGAATGGAAGAGAAGCTGAGAACTACACAGTGAAGAATGGAATGAGTTATATTGGTAATCAGACTGTTAGATAAGAAGAGAAACACAGGGATTAGGCAGCAAACCCAAGTAAAGGACGTTCTTATCAAAACTAAAGAACTAAAATGGTCTTGGGCAGGACACATAGCTCGAAGACATGATGACAGATGGACTAAGAAAATAATATAATGGTACCCAAGAGGAGCTAGAAGAAAACCTGGAAGACAACGGCGGAGAGCGATAGATGAAATTCATGAGTTTGTGGGTAGTAAATGGATGGCCATCGCACAAAACAGAAGAAACTGGAAAATTGTTGGAGAGGCCTTCATCCTGCAGTGGATCGAAAATGGCTGATGATGATGATGAATAAAATAGGGGTGTATATATATTCCCAACTATAAGCTTTTTAAGAGATTTATTAGATTTTTTATAAAGACTTACAGGAACACAAATAGATAAAACTAAAAATTACAATAACATCATATGCTTTTTTCTGAAACTTTCAATTTGGAAAATTTTGGGGAATCAAGCAAGGTTTCAGTAAAACCATTCCTGTCATTTTATATTTAACAAAGCTACAGTTATTCTTTCCCACTCTCCCCAATATTAATGAGAAAGAATCAGTAAAAAATAATGTATACTGAATATCCAAGTTAACATCTGTTAGGGAAATATTAAAAACTACTACTTACAGCGATCATGGAATCATTCTCTTGATATGCAGTATTACACTTATCACTTGTTGCAACATTAGAAGTTGGAGAAACTGGCTAAAAAATAATCCAAAGGAATTATCAACTGGTACCAATGATAACTTAGGAAAAAATAAATTATCTTTTAAAATGTAACCATAAACAAAAAGTTTATATGTAGACCTCATTAAAATATTTATTCTTTATTAACATTAACCCCTAATTACTGCACAACGTATTTATAACAATGATGGCATATCTGACTTGTTTGCTTCCTGGTTGCTATCCCTTTTGCATTCAGTGCTTGCTCTAATACAAAACAATACAAATCAATAATAACTTTCTCTAAGTATTTTGTTATCCATTCCATTCCATTCAGTAAGAAATATTTGCTGACATACCTGAAACTAAGTCCGATTCTTGCCTAACGCCACTAAAAATAAAGATACTTTGATTTTAAGATTCCTCACTGACCACAGCATTTCACTGGCATACAAGGACATTATCTACATGCAACTGTCTGAATTACAGAAAGGAATATTGATTAGGCAGTTGTTGCTATAGAAATCACATACAGTTGATGCAATCCTTAGTTACCTTTGTTTACACACCATGGATAAATACAGAAAAAACAGGTGTTCAGGTGACATGATTTAATTTTTTTTTTTCTTGTTTACTTCAAAGTCATATTTCTAAAGAATATAAATATTTCACTTGTAGCTGATATACTTATAGTGATGATATATATATATAACACATTAGCACATACTTTATAACCTAAAATTATACCTGTGAAGATTTTAATGTAAATGCATTGATATTGTGAAAAATTCTATTTTCCAATGCAATTTACCAATTTGCAAAATTTTTTAAAGTTTTAAATATAAATAGTTATCAAAGTGATATTTATTAGCAAAATATTTATTAAACATAAATCTGATAACTGATAACAATATATAACCAACTGTGCTAGCTATCAAGAACTTAATGATATATGACTACTTGTATTTAAAACTTGAAAATTTTTTTTGTAAATTTTTAATAGCAATATGGTTCACATATTAGTACTTACAAAGAATATTTTGTTAAATACAGATAAGTTTCAGTATAAATTTAAATCTATAAAAAGTTATACAGAGAAGTTTCAGTATAAATTTAAACCTACAAAAAGTAATAAATTCCTATTTTATTCATTTTATTTTATTCTATTTCTATTTTATTTTATGATAAAACCATATAAAACCACAATATCTTGTATGTGGCATAAAACCACATACAAGCATATTCAACTCAAATATTTAATGGGGAAACTATGAGAAAAATTATAGAAAAAGTAGAGGGGGGATAAAAAAATTCCCAGATAATCAAATGGCTAAATATTGGCAATCAAAAATGTTGGAAATCAATGAAATAAGAAACAGTTTAATATATTAATATCATTATGCTGCATACTTTTAATGCGAGATTTTGAATAATGTGACTTTAAGGAAAAAGAATATACAGTAAGTTAGGATTTCAAGCCTTCTAATAATTTGATGCTAGATACTAGGAAGATTATCTGAAGTTCTTAGTAAAATTAGGATTCATAATCATTTATAGGATAAAAATTTAGTTCTTTAAGTCACAGAAATCAGACACATCCAAGGAAGTACAGACAGTCGACGTGGCTGACAGTGCAGTGTTGAGTCAGTTTGGTGTAACGTAAGCAATAAGAAAGCAAAATTGACAGTAGGAGTGTTTTATAGGCCTACTGACTCTCATGAGTATAATAAACAACTGTACAGAGAAATAGAGTGGGCCAGTAAATCAGAATATCTTATAATAGGGGATTTTAATTTCCCAGATATTGACTGGAATTTATGAGTTGGTCACTCACACACTAGCAAGGCTTTTGTGGATTTATTGAATGATCGTTTTCCACAGCAACATGTTCGGGACGCAACTAGAGGGAGTAATACTCTTGACCCGATTATCAGTAGTGATTCTTCATGCATTAAGAATCTGCAGATAAAGGAACCACTAGGTGGCAGTGATCACAGTGTGCTGAAGTGGGATTTACTCAAAGAGGCAACTACCATCAGGAGTAAAGGGAACGGTTTTTGGTTTTGTAAAGGTGACTATGGTGGTCTGAGACAGTATTTAAATTCTATACAGTGGGATCAACTGATGATGTTACCAACAGCAAATTCAAAATGGGAAGCATTCAAAGAATTAATATTGGAAGCTACTAGGCTTTCCATATCAACTAAGAAATATTGTTCAAGATTTAGGCCTAAATGGATGTCAGATGAACTACACGTGGCAGAGAAGAAAAATGCATGGGATACATATAAATTAACAGGTGTTACGAGCCTGTGATAGATGTAAGGTGGTCTGTAACCAAGTTACAAAGAAGGGTAGGCAGGCAAAGGCAGATTATGAGAAATCTTTGACAAAGGATGCAAAAAAAAAACAGCAAAGAGTCTTTACTTATGTAAACTCTAGAAGGAAGGGGATGAATCAGATCGGTACACTTGATATCAATGGTTCAACTGTTGATGACCTGCTCAGGTAGATAACAACCTAAATGAATATTTTGCATCTATATTCACACATGAGGAGTTATTCAGGGTGGGGAATGCCTGAGGCGTATTAAACTCTGGCTAGATAATCTAGTAATAACTGTGAGTAAACTGGAGGAGAATTTGTTGAAGAAATGCATCTGGAGTGGATGGAATCTATACAGTTATATTAAAGAAGGCAGGCAAAGGAAGTAAGCAAACTCTTAGCCATAATTATGAGAGCTTCATTGGACTCAGGGGAGGTATCCATGGTCTGGAGATGTGCAAATGTAATCCCAATCCACAAAGAGGATCAAAGGGAGACACAGGTAATTAGAGACCTGTTAGTTTAATTCTGTTCCAAGGAAATTAATGGAGGCACAGGTTAAAGAAGCACTGCAGGATCATCTAGACAACTTCAGTTATAGCTCAGGCACAGAATGGGTTTGTTAAGGGTAAGTCTTGTTTGACCAATTTGATTGGATACTATGATGTGGTCACAAAGAAACTGGTTGCAAAGAATAATTTTTGATATCATATATTTGAATCTTAGAAAGGCTTTTGAAACTGTTTCCATTGGAAGACTGCTGCACAAGTTGGAGCAGTGTGGCATTGGAGGCAAATTGCTGCTAGGGATAAAGAGGTGGTTGAGGGGGAGAAGACAGAGAGTGGTAATCAATAGTCACTGCTCATCGTGGACTAATGTTATTAGTGGAGACCCTCAGGGTTCATTGTTGGGTCCATTATTGTTTTCTGTATTTATAAATGATATTGATGATGGTATATCAAGCTTAATGTCCAAGTTTGCAGATGATAAGAAGGTTGGCAGGGTTGCCAAGGACACTACTGACACTATGCTGCCGCAACAGGATCAAGGATTAATCCCAAGAATCTGACGTTGTTAGTCACTGGAATGGTAAAGTTTGACATCTAAAGTTCAGGATCTGTATGCATTTTCCGTTGATTACAAAAGTGGATTGCAACAGTCTTCTGCTGTGATAGATTATAGCCATTTAACCTTGCCCACCTTTGGACTTTATTCAGGGATATCTGCAGTTGCCATTCAATGGATCTCATGTTCTGAAAATGGCAAGAAATTGAGAGATCATCGGCATGAAGGTAGGTCTGAACAGTATTTGGAAGTTCTTTTGTGATGGAATCGATTCTAAGGGCAAAAAGGGTTTCACTCAGTACAGTCCCTTGTGGCACTCCTTCTTCATGTAAAAATGTCACAGAAAGTGAGTTGTGATATCGAACTTGGAACGAATGATTCTACAGAAAGTTCCTAATGAATATAGGCAGGTTGCCTTGTAGGCCAAGAGCATAAAGGTCCCTGAGAATGCCACGATGCCAGGTAGTATCAAATGCCTTCTCTATGTCTATGGAAACCATAATAAGATGTTTATTTTTTACAAAGGCATTACGAATTGAAGACTCGGCTTTGATCATGAGATCTATGGAGGACCTGTCCTTACAAAACCCATGCTGATGATTACTCATTAGGTGTTCTGTTTCAATGATCCAAACAAGTCAATTATGGATAATTTTTTCAAGTAATTTACAGAGGCAACTGGAGAGGGAAATTGGTCAGTACCTGTACGGACTGGTAGGATCTTTTCCAGGTTTCAAAAAAGCAAGCACTGTGGCATGATGCCAAGAGCTGGGATAAATGTTTTCCAGAAATATTTGGTTATAGTAGACCAGCAGTATTTGCAAATGATATAAGATATTCCATCTGGCCCAGCGGCACTGTTGTGTGTTGTTTTATTGGCTTGTAGAAGTTCAGAATATTGAAGAGGCTGGTTATACGGAAGGGAAACTGAGGTTAGAAAGTTGATGGCATGTTGTTCAGTCGTGGTCTTTATTTTTTTGGAAATCTGGAGAAAAATTTGATGCCACAGAAACTTGGGCAAAGGTTTTGCCCAAGGCATTTGCTATGTCCTCAGGAGCAGAGAGTTCTTGCCCAATCCACGAAAGAATTGGTGAAGGGATGGTTGGAAATTTTCCAGAAATCTGCCTAATTTTCTTCCATATTAACCTGGAGTTAGTATTTCTATTTATGGTAGATGCAAACCAAATCCAAGAATTCTTCTTGGCTTGCCTCTGAATGAGACGTGCTTTTGCCCTTAATTTCTTGTAGCTGATAAGATTAGCTGTGTTTGGGAATTTATGAAATAAATTCCATGCTTTATTTTTTAACTTCTTTGCTTTTATGCATTCTTCATTCTACCAATAGTTAAGGTGCTGTCAGGACTGAGGATTCGACAATAGAATTGAACAGTTAGCTGCAGATTATAGATGTGAAGTGATATAATCTGTGGCTTCATCTATCGACTGTGTTCGTATAACTTTCTCATCCAGAGTGACAACTGACTGAAATTTGACCCAGTTGGCTTGCGAGAACTTCCATTTCTTGCAGGGTTTGGCTAATGGTGGTTTTGAAGTGAGCAAATCACAAATAATTGGAAAATGATCACTGCCCGTAGGATCGCCCATAACAGACCATTCCATGATTGGAAACAGAATCAGGGAGCATATCAAGAGATCGATTGCAGAAGTTTTTCCAGTTGGTAATTGTATGTGAGTAGGTTCACTGGTATTAAGAATGGTAAAGTTTTGCTTATCTATGGAGGTTTCAATCAGGCGGCCATGCCTATCCAATTTAGCAGATCCCCATAAGGGGTGGTGGCCACTGAAATCCCCCAAGAGACAGACAGGGGAAGGTAACTGCATTAGCAGGTTTTCAAGGTCTTGGTAAGAGAAGGTATGACTTGGTGGGAGATAAACTGATACTAATGTAAACTCAATTTGGGTTATCAAATGTACAGCAACAACTTCAATTTCAGTTTTCAAAACAATCTGCTTGGTTGGGACCTTTGAGCTGACCAAGATGGCCACACCCCAACGGGCAGAAGTTGAAGTATTATGATCATGTCGATAGATAGAATAGTTCTTTATGCTGGTAGAAATTTGAGAAGTTAGAGATTTGAGAAGTTAAATGTATCCCCAATTCACAAAGGGGGTTCGAAGGATGACACGAGTAATTACAGACCAGTTAGTTTAACTTCTGTTCCGGGTAAAATAATGGAGTCACTGGTTAAGGATGCATTGCAGGATCATCTAGACAAGACTGCAGCAATAATTCAGACACAGCATGGGTTTGTTAAGGGAAAGTCTTGTCTGACAAATTTGATAGGATATTATGATGTGGTTACAAAGGAACTGGATGCAAAAAATAATTTTGATATCATATATTTGGATTTCAGGAAAGCTTTTGACACTGTTGCGCATGGAAGACTATTGTACAAATTGGAGCAGAATGGTATTAAGGGTAAGTTGCTACAATGGATAAAAGGATGGTTAAGTGCTAGAAGACAGAGGGTGGTAATCAATGGGTGCTGCTCTTCTTGGACTAATGTTATTAGTGGAGTCCCACAGGGTTCAGTGTTAGGTCCACTGTTGTTTTGTATATTTATCAATGATATTGATGAAGGTATATCAGGCTTAATGTCGAAGTTTGCAGATGATACAAAGGTTGGTAGGGTTGTTAATGACAGTAATGGCAGTGTACTACTGCAACAGGATCTAGATAATTTGGGCAAATGGGCTAAGAAGTGGCAACTGAAGTTTAACCTTGACAAATGCAAAGTACTACATATGGGTAGAAGTAACCCCAGAGAAACGTACCAACTGTGTGGTACTACACTTAAGGTGGTAGAAAATGAAAAAGACCTGGGAGTAATTGTGCAGGCAGATATGAAGTTTTCTGAGCAATGCAGACAGGCTGCCAGGGCAGGTCATGGGGTTTTGTCAATGATATATAGGAATTTTGCTAGCAGGGAAAAGGAGGTGATTATCCCTCTGTATAAGGCAATGGTCAGGCCACGGCTTGAGTACTGCGTACAGGTCTGGAGGCCTCATTTTAGGAAGGATGTAGATTTACTTGAGCATGTACAGAGAAGGGCAACAAGATTGGTGAGGGGAATGAAGGGATCCTCTTACCAAGAGAGGCTTAAGTTCTGCAAATTGCAGTGGCTGGAGACTAGGCACCTGCGCGGTGATCTGATTGAGGTATATAAGGCCTTGAATGGGTTGAGCACGCTGAATTCTGATGGGATCCTTCCACTTGTTCAGATTACGAATCTAAGGGGGCATAAATTCAAATTAAGAAAAGACAGAGGTAGAATAGATGTGCGGAAATTTTCCTTTAGCCAGCGGGTGGTTAATTGCTGGAACAAACTTCCATCTGTCGTTGTGGAAGTTGATAGGTTGAATAAATTTAAAGAGGAACTGGACAGGCATTTGGAGGGAATGGTGTGATATTTTTTTTTTTTTTTTTTTTTGGCTGATGCTGCATAAGCTCATACATTTGCTTTCTTGCATCACATGCCACTACTACTACTATACAGAAACCAACTAGAGAGTAGCAGTTAATTAAGTCTTAAATATCGTTAAAGTTTCTACAAAATCCTCTACAATTCCTTTGAAGAATAAGACATTATTGGTGTTTAATAAAAGAAGCTGTATCTAACTGTTTTTTTTGATGTGACTGGTCTATGGCGTTCAGGTTTCAGTTTGTCTTTTTTGGAGAAGAATGGCTGACCGGTGTCCATATCTTCTTCCAGATATATTTCTAAGACTGGGTCTTCCTGTCTGGACAAGTTAATTGTATCCATGGATGTCTCCTGAATATTCGTTTTTACGTTTGAGTCTTGATTATTTGATGCAGCAGCATTCACTGGAGGAGGAGGAGAAAGAGATTTCACTGGAACTGTAAGAGCAGTATTGCTTGCCTGGTTCAACTCTTTGGGGATATTGGACTGTTGCTGGGAGAGAACAGTTCGTACCCAGTCAGAGATTGAGGTATTTGAAGGGACTGTAACATCAGTCTGGGTGACCACTGATTGATATTTTTGTGCAACACTGGCATACGTACGTTTAGTAATACTGGGAGCAATTAAATTTCTCGCTTCTTGAAAGCTTACTTTATTTTCAATTTTATACTTCACAAAATTTTCTTTTCAGTTTTCCACCTGTCGCATATCCTAGAATAAGTGGGATGGTTGTCTGTACAGTTAGGGCAGATCATTTCTGTTGCTGAATAATCATTTTGAGTATGATCGGAGGACCCTCAGTTAGGACAAACTGGGTTTCCTCTACATGCAGTTTGAGAGTGGCCATACTTTTGGCGCTTATAACATCTCAAGGGATTAGGAATGTACGGTCGAATGTGGCAAAGAAGATAACCTGCTTTTATGGACGAAGGTAGGTTTGGGGTATTAAAAGTGAGTATAATATTCCTTATAGGTGTCAGTGTATTGTCCTTTTTAGTCATGATTCTTTTCACTGCAATTACATTTTGCTCCTGAAGCTCTTGACTTATCTCCTTCTCTGAAATATTCATTAGATTCCAGCTGGATATAACTCCCTTAGATGTGTTTAGGGTTCCATGGGAAGAAACTTTTACTGGAATTCCAGCAAAATTTGTAATTTTCAGTAGATGCTCTGAATGTTTCCGGCTATTTGTTTCTACTAGTAGGTCCCCTGATTGCAGTCTCTTGACTGTCTTAGGAGATCCTGCCAGACTTTCCGGATGTTTCTGGATAAGAAACGGAGACAGTTTGGTCAGAGGTTGATCTGTAAGAGAGTGCATTATGAGAAATGCAGGGAAATCTGTCACCAAGGAGTTGGTTTTAAACCTCTTGGATTGTGACGTGTCATATTCGGTTTCTATGTCAGGCTGAGAGCTTGTCGGCTCTTGAGGAGGAAACACATTATGTTCCATAATTGCACCTTTTGGCCCTTGGAAGATTAACTGTTCTGCCAAGGTTTCTGGCACCGCCATGGGGAGGCAGAAGCAGTGCCCGGTGTGGCCAAGCATAAAGTAGTAAGTGTTAGTAATAGAAATATGAAAAATAAAGAAAGGCAGCTTTTCTTTCTTGCTCTGTACAAGTACTTTTGTAACAGTAGCTGATATTAAATAAATAAATTTCTTAAGGACAGGAACTTAAAAGAACTATAAATCACTTTTATACAATAGCACTTTAAGCACAGAGAAAACGCTCAATCACAATCACTTGGCACCCAGGGCCAGTTAAATGTCTTATTTTCATCAATAACAATTTAGGAGCATAAAAATTAAAATTTTTTTTTTTTTTATTAAAGAAAAATTCCTTAAACTTCATCCCATTTTACCTGAATTGTTTGGTTCTGTGCATCATATCTTGTAAGAAAAGATTTAACACGGGTTGCTAGTTGTACTTTCTCTAGCTGTAGTTTTTTCCTTTCAAAAGCAATAAATTCTTCAATTGGTGTCATAATGGATTTCACGGGAATCTAGCCTCAACCTATAAATGGAAATATAATTATCACTTTATTTATAAAAGTATTCATTAATGAATAAATGTTTCTGATATTGTCTACTGATATATTACCCCAGGGGCTCACATCTGGTGAGTATGGGCTTGGCACACCCAGTGTCCTGAGCTGGATATCATCATTCTTCTCTTTTTTGATGATTACCTTCTAACTTCTGACTCTCTCTCTCTCTCTCTCTCTCTCTCAGGGTAACTCGAAAATTTTTTTTTAGCTGGTGGAGCATAAGCCTCAGGCTTCCTTGCACTATATGGCTAGTAATAATAATAATAACTTATTTTATATGGACAAATTTATCAATTCTCCGATTTAACTAATTTTTGCAATTTTAACTGTGGTTAAACTAATCTAACCTAACGTTGTGTATTCACTTCATTTTGATAATATAAGGTAATAAAAAAAATAAATTTTTAAGTTTATATGTATATTTAATTGTTACTTATAAAATTTTGTGCTGAATCCAATGGTATCATTGTTTTTCCTCCAGTATCAATATTTTGGCAGCACTTAAGATTTTATGTTCTTGCAACATTTAATATATAATACACAAGTTTATACCAGTACTATGATATATAAGAGCCTGTAGTACTCATATAATGCTTCTTTTTTTTTGTTTCAGTTTTCTGTGGCTATCAAATAAAGTAACAACAAGGACCAGGGGAGAGTTGAAAGTTTAAAAAAGTTGAGACTCTACTGTTTTATTGAAACTACTTTTAATCAGTCTCAATAATATCCACTTAATTCAAGATCACATCACCAATAGTAAAATACAGCAAATTATGCTTAATTCAAATTTAAAATATAGCTAAACATTACAAGTATATTGGCATTACTGATGTATGGGCCTTTTCAAACTTATAAAAATCAGGGCCAGCAGGTTTAAATGATAGGTATATGCAATGGTCTTAATGCTCATGCATGGAAAATGAATTTCACCTTTAGGAGTTATCTTGGTAATAGTGCCACATACAAATGGCATTGGCAAATGTTAATCTGCCATTTATGCCCTCATGAATCCCATCAAGACAAGGGTAATTTTATTTTATTTTATGGGAATATTGAATAAAGTACACAAAGTTTATTTAAGTTTGTTAATAACTTAAATGACTTAATAAAAAAATGAAAGGAATTTTCCACTTGGAAAAAAAAAAAAAGTTTATTTTTGTACAATTGTCAAGTATATAATACAAGCATCTAGCACAACTTGCTGAATCAATTGTTACAGGCTACAATTTTAGATCCTCCACGTGATAACTTTTTTTTTTTTGGCCTAATAGTGAAATAACACAGCCTATAAAAACTGATTCATCAAAATATATTATTGGATGTGGGCTATTGTATGCTTGACAAATGCACAAAAATAAACTCTTTATGTTGAAGTTTCTTCTACTGTACACACTTCTACTGTACACTGTGCACTTACTAAATGCAGTGGAGTCTCAAACCAAGGTAAGCAGAACAAGGATTAGTCTAAACTCAAATTATGTGGGGTGATAGATAAAAAGGGGAATTTCATAATTTCCTTTATTAAGTTAATAAAAAAGCCCTTTACACTAAACTAATGAAAGAAATTCAATTATAAAATAAAATGAAACACTTTTTTTATAACATTTTTAACATTTGATGTGGCAGCAACAAGGTTATCTTCGTAAAAGTGCCGCACTACCTGCATTTCTAGCTAAATTTATAAAAGTCTGGGATACATAGCCAAGTGGTCAATACAGGAGTGCAATAGCATACATTTCTGTTGACAATGGTTTGAGTCCATGTGACTGTCAAATATGGTTATAACGGTTTTTAAAAAATACTGTTACATATTCTAAACACTGTTAATGATAACATTCTAGGGATAAATTAAACAATTAAATTGCTAAATTTATCATTAATTTATCTCTTTAAAAGTTTAAGCTTGTTGCTGGTGCATCAATTCTTACACATGATATAAAAGTGCTTAATTTATAAATCAGTGAAATAAACATTTCACAATAATGACCCAGAATTACAAAATAATAACTGTCTTGTTATTACAAAATAATAATAACTGGATTATTAATTTCAGAATTGATAAGTCAGTCAATTTTTAAAAATTTTTTCACCCCCTAAATGGAAATGCCTTTTTTTTGTCATATCTTTTTTTGTTTTTTGGCACTACTTTTGTACTTTATTTCCACTGTAGGCCATCTGAGAATATGCCAGCCCTGAGATATATCAATAGATGAGCAATTGTTTCTTTTTTATTTAAAAAAAGCTAACTTCTTTTTATGCATATCATTAAACTTAAATTATGTGATAATACAAACCATCATTTATTCATCATAAATTTCTTATTACAATTAAAATGTCTCAGTAAAATAACTTCTAAAGATAACATCACATAACCTTTATATAAAGGCCTAGAAGCAAACAAATCCAAGTGGCAGACCTCAGTGGCAATAAAATAAACATTAATTGAATCTTTTCATGCAGTGCAACAAAGGAAAAATTAATGCAGTTTTATTTGAGTTTTTTGTGCCTAAATGCAAATTTAAAAAAAAAAATGGCATTTTCTTGTTTGCATTTGGGTGGTTAAAAGTTCTGTCACAGTCAGACTTTATAGACAAATGTTTAAGTAGTGACACTTCTATCAAAATAATGAGACAATAGATTGAAAACATAACTGACTCAGATGAGTACAATGGTTATATAAGACATGTATTATTATAAAAACCGAAAATAGCAGAACCCCATTATCCTTTACTTTAGAGGACGTATGCATAATAACATAATAAATGTAAATTTAACATATTATAAATTTATAAATTTATAGAAATGTTAGCAAATTTCGCAATACCAGAGATGCAACAATGTGGGTGCCTTCAGGATACCATATTCATGCAAGATGGTGCACTACCCCACATGTTGTGTCCAAAGATTGCTAAGGCAACACTTTACAGACGAATGGGTCATCAGCCATTATTTCCAGACATCTTGGCAACCCCGATCACTGGACCTCACCCCATGAGACTTCTGGTTGTGGAGTTTTTTGAAGAACCAGGTGTATCAGGATGTCAAACTCTGGCAGATCTGAAGGACAGCATTAGACATCATGTGCTGACTATTCCAGTTGACATGTTAAGTTCTGCTGCAGAAAATGCTGTTCTTTGAATGGAAACTGTTGTTGACCAAAATAGAGGACACATTGAACAATTGTAGCACTGTTCAAGTGATTTGTATTGCCACAGTGCCATATAGTGACAAATTTTGTAACTAATTTTTTTTTCCAATAAGTGGCAAGTGCATTCTTTATTGTACCTGTTATCCAAATTTCTCTTCAGTAGAAGCCTTAGAACTTGCTCCAGAGCCCTCTACATAGGGATACTTTAATTTTTTAACAACCCTGTACTCTACTATTTTAATACATTCCCATTCTTTAAACCTTGCAAAATCTTCAATTTTATCCTTTTCTATAATTTGGCCCTTCCTGTGCATTAATACAAGTTTGACCATTAACTCATTTTAATTTAAGCACTTTAATTATAATCTATAATTTATTGTTAATTTTTGTATTAGAAATAATTTTAATGTACTTTTTTTATTTTTTCATCATGCCTACTATTCTAGCATCTTTTAGGCTTGGTAATCCAGGTAATGAATACTACATCCCTTCTCTAATACATTTTCCCAAGTGAACATATATTTCATAATCCATACCTTATTTCGAATTCTTATATCCACCCATACCAGTTTTTATATTACATTAAACAGAATTTCTAATCTTGCTTTATACTCTGACCTAGCATTAACATCTGGAAACATGCATATCTACAAATAACCTTTATTTACAAGAGCACTAATAGTGTTGCTGAAACCTTCAGCTTTTATGACAACTTCTAGTCTCCATGGAACACTCTAAACTAGTTTTTTGTACATGTCCTCTGCTATTTTCCACCATTCAGCTCTGTTTTTTGGGAAGTCTCACATCACATGACCCAATGTTCCAGTTCATCCCGGAGGTTCTCTATAGGTTGAGGCCAGGGCTTTGGACTGGCCAGTCCAACTTTTGAACACTCATATACCCAGATTAGTCTATCACAATGCAAGCAGTATGACATGAAGGTGTTGTCCTACTGATGCAGGTATGGGCCTTCCCCAACATGCTGCCACAATATAAGTAATGCATTATTGTCCTGGACATCTAATAGACCTCAGAATTCATGGTTTTGTCCAAAATAACCAATGGTCAAACCATGAAAAACAATCCCAAGCAATCATGCTGCATCCACCCAATTTCAATGTCAGGACAACACAGTCTGGCAGGTAGCTTACTTTGAGCATCCACCACATCCAGGCATGATGACCATCAGATCAGTAGACCGTGTACCATGACTCATCACTTCAAGGCATAGCTTTGCATTGGTCTACTCGAGTTCAAGAATGGCAGGCCCTACACCATGCTATATAGCATTTGACATTAGTCAGAGTGATTAGTGGCTTTAGCATTAGTAGAGGCATTTGATGCAAGAAAGCAAGCTTATGCAGCATCAGCCAAAAAATAAAAAAATAAAAAAAAAACACTCAACTTCACCCCTCTGTTCATTCGAAATACCTGTCCAGCTGAGCTTTAAACTTATTTAGGCTATCAACTTCCACGACAAGAGATGGAAGTCTGTTCCACCAACCAAACACCCGCTGGCTAAAGGCAAACTTCCACACGTCTATCCTACGTCTGTCTTTCCTCAATTTGAATTTATGCCCTCTCAGATGATTATTCTGAGCAAGAGGAAGAATCCCATCAGCATTGAGCATGCTCAAAACATTCAAGGCTTTATACACCTCTATCAGATGACCTTGCTGGTGCCTAGTCTCCAGACACTGTAATTTGCAAAACTTAAGCCTTTCTTCGTAAGAGCACCGCTTTGTTCCATTCACTAATCGTGTTGCCCTTCTCTGTACTCGTTCCAGCAGCTCTACATCCTTCTTGAAATGAGGCCTCCAGACCTGCATACAGTACTCTAGGTGCGGCCTGACCATTGCCTTATACAAGGGAATAATCACCTCCTTATCCCTGCTAGAAAAATTCCTATATATCATTGACAATACACCATGAGCTACTCTTGCAGCCCGTCTGCACTGATCAGAGAACTTCATATCTGCCTGCACAACCACGTCCAGGTCCCTTTCATTCTCTACCACTGTCAGTGTAGTACCACAGAGTTGATACATTGCTCTGGGGTTGCTGTTTCCCAAATGTAGTACTTTACATTTGTCAATGTTAAACTTCATTTGCCACCTCTCAACCCATCTGCTCAACCTTTCCAGATCCTGTTGCAGCAGCATAGTGTCAGTAGTGTCCTTGATAACCCTGCCAACCTTCATATCATCTGCAAACTTGGACATTAAGCTTGATATACCATCATCAATATCATTTATAAATATAGAAAACAATAATGGACCCAACACTGAACCCTGAGGGACTCCACTAATAACATTAGTCCACGATGAGCAGTGTCCATTGATTACCACTCTCTGTTTTCTCCCCCTCAACCACCCCTTTATCCATAGCAGCAATTTGCCTCCAATGCCACACTGCTCCAATTTGTGCAGCAGTCTTCCATGTGCAACAGTATCAAAAGCCTTTCTAATATCAAATATCAAGTATATAATATCAAAGTTATTCCCTGCATCATAGTATCCAATCAAATTGGTCAGACAAGACTTCCCCTTAACAAAACCATGCTGTGTCCAAGCTATAACTGAAGTTTTGTCTAGATGATCCTGCAGTGCTTCTTTAACCAGTGCCTCCATTAATTTTCCTGGAACAGAAGTTAAACTCACAGGTCTATAACTACTTGTGTCAGCCTTTGATCCTCCTTTGTGAATTGGGGTCATATTTGCACATCTCCAGTCTGTGGGTACCTCCCCTGAGTCCAAGGAAGCTCTCATAATTATGGCCAAGGGTTTGCTTACTTCCTTTGCTGCCTCCTTTAATATAACTGGATAGATCCCATCCACCCCCAGATGCCTTTCTTGTGTTTATCTTCAACAATTTCTCCTCCACTTTACTCTCAGTTATTACAAGATTCTCTAGCTTACTGCCAGAGTTGAATACACCTCTGGCATTCCCCTCGCTGAATAACTCCTCATGTGTGAATGTCGATGCAAAATATTAATTTAGTTTGTTAGCTACCTGTGCAGGATCATCAACAGTTGACCCATCGATATCAAGTGGACCAATCTGATTCATCCCCTTCCTTCTAGAGTTTACATAAGTAAAGAAATCTTTGCTGTTTTTCTTTGTATCCCTTGCCAAAGATTTCTCGTAATCTGCCTTCGCATGCCTAACCTCCTTTGTAACTTGGTTACAGATCAACTTGTATCTATCATAGGCTTCTGTACCACGTGTTAATTTGTATGTATCCCATGCATTTTTCTTCTCTGTCTCATTAGTTCATCTGACATCCATTTAGACCTAAACCTTGAACAATATTTCTTAGTTGGTATGTAAAGCCTAGTAGCTTCCAAGATAAGTTCTTTGAATGCTTCCCATTTTGAATTTGCTGTTGGTAACATCATCAGTTGGTCCCATTGTATAGAATTTAAATACTGTCTCAGACCATCGTAGTCGCCTTTACGAAAGCAATAACCTTTCCCTTTATCCCTAATGGTAGTTACCTCTTTGAGTAAATCCCACTTCAGCACACAGTGATCACTGCCACCTAGTGGTTCCTTTATCTGCAGAGGACAAGTTGTGTGACCATGGAAACCCATATCATGCGGCATCCTGTGCAATGTACTGGTGCATCCTGATTGTCTCACTGAGGGCCTGTGTGTGCTGTGACTACAGTGACCTGCATTTTGAGAGAACAATTCTTTGAAGGACTCTCCAGTCATGTTTCATCAGCTTTGGAAGTTTTCCAGGTAATTTTGTGATTGGTTTTAGTACCAGTATCCTTACATTTGCAGATCACATTGCCAGTTGTCACCCTAAGAATCTTCAGTTCCAGACTGATTGCTCATGTGGTACTTTATTATCAATCCACACTGGAACTCTGTAGATTCTGGCAACTAGCATTCATAGTTGTCCTATTGTCTTGTCGAAGGCTTATAAGCATATTTGTAGTTTTGTCTGACACACAGTGCTTGGGTAGGATGTGCTATCAATGAAAAGGTGCCCAGATATTAATCATAGGCAGTGTATATGTGTGTGTGTGCATTACTGTAAAAGTCTGAAATACAAAAAATCGTAGGAGTTACCAAATTGGAGGGTAAATGTCTAAACTGCATGTCAGGAATTCCAAATATAGTGAATATGTCATGGGTTTAGTGTCAAACATTAACTACAAAATCATTTTGTAGTAAACATTTTTCCAATTAACCAAGAAAAAGTCATTTAACATTTTCTTGGTTTACCGGAAATGTTCTTAAAGCCCAAGCTAATAAAGCATTATAAGGTACTAGAGATATACAGCTGTGTGACATGATATTCATTGTTATTTGTATAAAGTAAAACTAAAGTTATCTCAAAACAAAAATGCAATTTTGTAGCTAACGTTGTTTGGCACTAAACCCTTGAAGTTATCCAGGCAACTTTGCAGGAATATGAGTAACATCCCATCCCTCCATGCCTTTCTTTAAAAACTGAAAAGTAAACAAACCAGGAAATTTTCACTGATTCTCTTCATGCACTATATGATTATCACTTTTCTGATTTTTGGGGATATAACTCACAAGAATGTCTGTTTACATATTCACTACATTCTGAATATAGCAAATAGTTTACTCGGAGAAGCTTTCAGGGATAGGAAATATATACCCCATACCTTTGTTTAAAAATGTAAAATGTGAATAAAACAATTATGTAGAACATTTTTGGATGTAACAAACTTTTACTAAAGTAAACTGGTAAATGCTAAGGTTTTGGGCTTTTACAGTAAAATATGCACGCGCACACACACACACACACATCTATACAATCAGTAACATAGTAAGAGGAAGAAAGTAGTAATAAGTAAAAGCATTCAAAGGATGTATAATACTGTACAGTACTAAAGCAGCATTTGTCCATATATTATACAGTATAAAATGTAATCCAAGTAACAACATGCAATGATACAAAAACATGAGACAAAAAAAAAAAAAAAAAAGACTGATCTTGTATGGGACCAGAATGAAGAATAGGCAGGTTGCAAAGTTGCCATGTGCTAATGATGAAAATAAATTTATAAGTTTAAATAAAATAAAATAAAAATTCTGTTTATCCTCCAGAACAACCATATGGTCAAAGGAGCTCACAAGACAGAGAGAACACAAGAAACAGCACTGTATTTAAGTCACAGACTTGAACCCTGGTCACTCAAAGCACTTTTACTATTTAAAAAGTGTGTAAGAGAGGGGAACAAAGAGATCATCCTATACAACACCCATTAGAAAGCACTGTACAGAGGTGATCACTGAAGTTCATAATTTTGTTTTCAGTTTTCAATGGGTATGTACTTTGTTTTTTAGTGGTTTGAATAGTATAGGACCACAGTCATTAACCCAACCCTTCCTTCAGGAGGGGTAAAGATTATTGAAAACTATATCCCTTGTATGACCATGGAAACCCATATCATGCGGCATCCTGTGCAATGTACTGGTGCGTCTCGATTGTCTCACTGAGGGCCTGTGTGTGCTGTGACAACAGTGACCTGCATTTTGAGAGAACAGCATTTTGGCTGCCAGTGCCTTATGGTTCCTAATTAGATGCCTGCCCAGTAGATGAAATCCTTCATGTCCATTATATATTTTTACTGTACTCTGTAATTTATCTTTCAAAATTTTAATTCTGAAATCTAGCAACTAAAAAGCACATGCTAGAAAGGAGACAAGGTTGTCTTAGAAAACTATATACACATTTGTAAGTGATTCTAAAATTAATTTCTATTTCAATGCAGTGCTGTGTTATGTAAGTAGACATGTCAGTCACAGCTTGTTCATTTACCTACAAGAATACCGGACAATCCGAATCATACAGCCAATACGCTTGATCTTTTTCTCACAAACAAGCCTTCTAAGTACACGGTCGAAGTGAGAGGTCCTTTAGGCACTTCAGATCACAACTTGGTGATTGTCTCTTCTCCAATGGAACCTTTATCTCATGGCTATTCCCAACCTCGTGTTGTTTGGCATTACAAGAATGCAAAATGGGATGACCTGCGAGACTTCTTTTCTTCTTTTCTTTGGTCGGATTACTGTTTCAAAACTCCTGATGTCAACGTTTGCTCAGATCGTGTCAGTGAAATTATTCTTGCAGGAATGGAATCCTTTATCCCACACTCCACTTTAAAATCTCGTCCTTTATCTAAACCTTGGTTTTCCAATAAATGTGCTAAGGCTGTTCAAGAGAAGAATGTTGCCTATCGTAATTGGCTTGTTTCTAATTCTTCAGTTTCATTTTCTGCCTACACCAAAGCTCGCAACAATTGTAAAGCAGTTATTAATCAGTCCAAACTAGAGTTTGAACAGGCTAAGAGTAGAAAACTTGCTTCTTGCCCTAATGGTAGCCGAGCATTCTGGTCTCTTGCCAAAGCTATTGGCCGCAACTTTTGCCCATCTCTGCTCCCACCTCTGTCCAAACCAGATGGTTCTGTTGTCACTTCAGCCAAGGATAAAGCTGACCTGCTAGCATCCCATTTTTCTTCCAGCTCATGTATTAATGAACTTGGTAAAACACCTCCCACCATTCCCAACACGGTCCATTCAATGCCTCCTGTGGTCTTCCGTCAAAAGGATATCAGAAGGATTTTGATGAATCTTGATGCTAAGAAAGCTCCAGGTCCTGATGGTATTTCTCCACTTGTTCTCAAAATCTGTGCTCCTGAACTTACTCCTATTCTTTGCCGCCTTTTTTCACTTTCTTATTCCAAAGGTGTTTTTCCTTCTGCTTGGAAATTTGCTCATATCCAGCCAGTTCCTAAAAAGGGTGACAAATCCCTCCCATCCAATTATCGTCCCATTGCAATTACTTCTGCTCTTTCTAAAGTAATGGAGAAATCAATTAACCGCCAACTCTTAAACTACCTAGAAACCTTCCGTCTGATCAACGATCGCCAGTATGGATTCCGTCGGTGTCGATCCACTGGTGATATTCTGGCTTATGTTACCCATTTATGGACTACTTCAATGGAAAGGTTCGGTGAAACACAAGCAGTTGCTCTTGACATCTCAAAGGCTTTCGATCGTGTTTGGCATAAAGGTCTTCTAAACAAGCTTCCATCTTATGGTTTGCCAACTGTTTTTAGTAATTGGTTATCCAGTTTTCTCTCTGATCGCTCACTGAGGGTGATGGTAGATGGCTCTCTGTCTTCTAACTTCTCCACTAATGCCGGTGTCCCCCAAGGTTCAGTTCTTTCCCCCACTCTTTTCCTCTTGTATATCAATGACCTTCTTCCATTGACTGGAAATCCTATCCATAGTTTTGCCGATGATAGCACATTGCATTCAACTTTCCATTTTGAGAAACCTTGCCCTGCTCAATCAGCTTCAACTTCTCGAAAATCTGCTACCAATTCCTTAAATGCCGATCTTCAGGTAATTCTCCAGTGGGGCAAAGACAACTTAGTTGATTTCAACCCTTCTAAAACTCAGTCTTGTCTTATATCTCGCAAAAAGGATTCTTCTGCTCCTATGCTTATCTTTAGTGACACTCCAATTTCTAGGCAAAAGGATATATCTCTTTTGGGGATTACCCTGACTTCTAATCTCTCTTGGCACAAGCACATTACAAATATTGCTTCCTCTGCATCTAAAAAACTTGGTTTTCTCTTTCGCTCTCGGCGTTACTTTTCTTCCAAACAGCTGCTCACTCTGTATAAATCGCAAATCCGCCCTGCCATGGAATATTGTTCCCACATTTGGGGTGGTGCCCCCAAAACCTCTCTCAGGCTTCTTGATTCCATTCAGAAGAGGGCAGTTAGGTTAATTAATGATTCATCTCTAACAGAGTCTCTCCACTCGCTTTCTCATAGACGTACTGTTTCTGCTGCATGCCTCTTCTACAGATATTTCCATGGGCACTGTTCTTCTGAATTGGCTTCTATAATTCCCGCTCTCTCTTTCAAAACAGTCCGAACACGTGCCGCCACCAGCCAACATCCATTTACTGTCCAACTTCAAACCCACAGAACCAACTTTTCATCTTCCTCATTTATTCATTCAACTGCCGTTTTCTGGAACAACCTTCCTTCATACGTATTTCCTGAAAATTACAATCTACAGAAGTTCAAGTCCAATGTCAACAAATATCTTCTTTCGTCTTCTCAACCTCCAACCCATGCACGGTACTAAGTACTATAGGTTCTAATACCTCTCGTGTTTGGGGTTCACATAAAAAAAAAAAAAAAAAAACAGCTGCATTTTTATCATTAGCCTAACAATTGCTAACCATTTTGACTAACTGAATTTTTATATCTGGGCAACTTAAGTTTCAGTAATGACTACAGTCACTAAAACAATTCAATAAAAAAAAAATCAAAATATAAACATTACTTATAACGATACTGCTTATAAGAACTGTCCATTTATTACACAGCATGGTAGTGCTATAATAAGAAACAAGGTTCATCACAATTCAATTGCCAGGCATTATTATTATTAGCCATATGGTGCAAGGAAGCCTGAGGCTTATGCGGCACCAGCCAAAAAAAAAATTCCCGAGTTACCCTAAGAAAGAGGGGGGGGGAGAGAGAGAGAGAGAGAGAGAGCGCAAGTCAAAAGTAGAAGGGAATCACCAAAAGAAGTAGAAGGGGATATCCAGCTCAGGACCCTGGGTGTGCCAAGCCCATACTCACCAGATTTGAGCCCCTGGGGCTGCATATAACATGGCACGGCAGCATTATAAGTTAAAGGTTGTGATAATGTACAAGAACACAGTGTGAAATATAAACCAATATGCCCAGCCCATTATTGCATTAGCAGGGTTGCACTGGTTGTTGTTAGGAATCAACAATATTGACTTAATTATTTTATTATTTTTATTTGTTTCATTTTATTTTTTCTTGCTGCAGTTATATGTTACAAATGCTGGCCCAGGCGACAATTGCCAGCTAACCACCTGGAACAGTCTGGAACCTGTGAGTACATTTACAGGGGGGTGCTGGGTCCTTGGGGCCTGTACAGCATATATATATATATATATATATATATATATATATTTCCTCAATGAAGTGCCCAAATAACACAAACACAATGAGGGAGAGTCCTGCACGGATCCATTGTGTTAGATCTATCCCCCATAGTAACTGGAACCCGACCTGCACTGTTTCTATCTGCAACCCACAAATAAATAAAAAATTTAAAAAAAATTGACATATTAATGCGATGAACCACTGGATCAACAATATTGATTTCTTTTTATTGTATATAATATACAAAAACTTACAAAAATAAATATAAAAAACGTACTGAAAATATATTCATTGCATAATATATAGAAATATGTTAAATTTTTGAAATTATTGTAATAAATTACTTACATTCAAAAACTAAAACCGCAACACGACCCACTTGCGGATAATCCGCGGGTACCCGCCCCGGGACACCTCACTGTAGAGTTATACAATGAGATGTCCCAATTTTTAGTTTAAAAAAATCTGGTCATCTAACTGCTAAATACGGCGATGTTCTTATATTGTTTCTTGTGAATTCCTCTTGCCCTGTGGCCATCCTAAATATAAACAAAAACAATTATATATCAAATAAGATCAGAGAATTGCATATCCTCTGGGATAATAAAATAAAATAGCTCTCTCCCGATCATCCTCAACATTTTGACGATTAATTCTATAGCAATAACATATAATTACAAAAAAAAATAAATAAATAAATAACTACATTGAAATTGTTTGCGCATTTTTGTTTATTATTTTTTTATGTTATGAATGATCGCTTACTTTTTATTCATGACATTCAATTTCAACATATTTCACATTCCAGTTTCACAAAGAAGGAAATAAAAAAATAATTACTACATTAACTGGAAGTCGTGAAATATAAAAACAAACCTATAATATGTACACAATTTTATAAAAACTGCGTTCATGTTAAAGATCGAAATGCCCTCCAAACATGATACCGGAACGCCACCTAAACTCGAAAACCTCTTATTCACATGGAGCAATTCAATCCCTTTTAAATAGAATTCCTCTGACTGCATTTTGTATTAGGCTCTTGCTCTGTTGTGTCTGGATACAGTACCTTATTTGTTCAACACTTGTCCCGACATTTCATTGAACAAACCAAGTTAGTATTAGCATTAGTATTAGTCTTAGTAATGGCAAATGCATGGAAAGAAGCTTAGTATAAGCATTAATATTAGTATTAGTATTCGACATATAGTGCAAGAGAGCCACAGGCTTTTTGGTGCACAAGCCCAAAAAAAAAAAAAAAAAAGTTACATTTTTACAGCAACTTATACAGATTTTGTGTCCCCCTTTTGTGTTGTCCGAGAAAGAGTAACATGCCCTCATTATTTAATTTGCTCAATAAATTTAAAGCTATAAAGACTTCATTAATGTCTCTCTGTCAGTGCCTTGATCCAATCTCTGCAATTATTATTATCAGCATTTTTTAAAACAGAAGTTTCCATGGTAAGAATATCCATTTGTACCCTTAGCTAATCTTACTGTTCTTCTACATCCGTTCAAACAGATCTACATCCTTCTTTAAATGAGGCTTGCAGACTATATACAATATGCACACAGTCTGGAAGTCTCATTTGAAGAAGGAAGAAGGACATAGATCTGTTCGAAATCTGATCATCATGATGAGGTCTGATCATTGACTTGTAGAAGAGTATAATCACTACATCTCTCTGTTGGCAAGTCCTCCTCACATCGGGTGGAAAAGGAACTAGTTTAAGTCCAGTCGATGACGGGAGGAATTTTATAGGCCTTTTTCACAACGTGACTGAGTTAGTCGATCTCAAACGAGGGTAGCGTGGTTTGTCTCCTGAAAACTCGGAATTTTCGTCCAGCAAACAGAAAATCGACCACAGAACTCATGCAAATTACAGACAGTATACGAGGGACTTAGTTAAAAAAAAAAAAAAAAAAAAAAAAGAAACGTTACACCAATGAAGAAGAATATTACTTTTCAGTTAAAATGCATGCAATTTCCCCCCGATCGCGGTTTTGGGATCCAGTTTAGAGATGTGATTAATGGCAATATTTATTCACGCCGTGCTGATTAAGTTACCCTCTTTCAGAAGCTTGAACAGATCGGGAGGCTGTTTTTGCTCAGCTTGACCAGTTCCTACGTGCCGAACCACATTTCGTACAAAACCCTTCAGTGGTATACCACATTGTATAAAGCAAAATCAAGAAGCAGAATTTTTGAATATCACCGCAGGCGGATGGATTTACGGATTAAAAAGCGAAACTACAAATAAATTCATTCCTGAAGTTGTTTTCCTCACCTCCAAGAACCTGGCTTACTCCAAACATGGAGATAACATATATGCTAACTGGTCATGACTCGATTAAAACTAGGTTTATGGACTTGGTACTTTCTGAAACTGCATTTGAGAAAGTACCAAGTCCATAAACTTTCTGCGTTTGTGGTTAAAGAGGAACTTGGATGCACCTAATGACCAACTGCGTCACCTACCTTGACCTGCGACAACATCTCCTTACAAGTGCTGACTTCAAGTCACAAAGCAGGTTAGGCAGGCGAAGGCAGATTACGAGAAATGTTTGGAAAAGTATGCAAAGAAAAACAGCAAAGTGTTCTTTACATATGTAAACTATAGAAGGAAGGGGATGAATCAAATTGGTCCACTTAACATAGATGGTTCGACTATTGATGATCCTGCTCAAGTAGCTGATAAACTGAATGAGTATTTTGCATCTCCATTCACACATCAGGAGTTATTCAAGGAGGGCAATTCCAGAAGTTTATCAAACTCTAAGAGGGAACTAAGTGATTCAAACTCTAACATGAAACTAAGTGATTTTGTAATAACTGAGAGCAAAGTGGAGGAGAAATTGTTGAAGTTTAACATAAACCCTTAGCCATACCTATGAGAGCACCTTAGATACACAGGAGGTCCCCATGGACTGGAGATATGTAAATGTATCGCCAATTCACAATGGGAGTGTAAATGTATCCCCAATTCACCTAGACAAGACTGCAGTAATAGTTCAGACACAGCATGAGTTTGTTAAGGGGAAGCTTTGTCTGACCAATTTGATTGGATACTACGATGTGGTCACAAAGGAATAGTATGCAAAAATTAATTTTGAAATCATATTCTTGGATTTCAGGAAAGCTTTTGATACTGTTGCACATGGAAGACTGCTGTACAAATTGGAGTGGTATGACATTAAGGGCAAGTTGCTGCAATAGATAAAGGGATCGTTGAGTGAGAGACAGCAGAGAGGTAAAAATGGACGCTGCTCTACATGGACTAATGTTATTAGCGGAGTCCCCCAAGGTTCGGTGCTGAGCTCACTGTTGTTTTGTATAATATATGAATAATATCGATGAACGCTTAATGTCCAAGTTTGCAGACGATATGAAGGTTGGAAGGCTTGTTAATGACAGTAAAGGCAGTATGCTACTGCAACAGAATCTAGAAAAGTTAGGCGAATGGGCCCTGAGAAGTGGCAACTGAAGTTTAACATTGACACATGCAAAGTACTGCATATGGTAGCAGTAACCCAAGAGAAACGTACCAACTGTGAGGTACTACACTCATAGGGGTGGAGAATGAAAAAGACCTGGGGGTAATTGTGCAGTCAGATATGAAGTTCTCTGAGCAGTGCAGACGGCCTACCAGAGCAGGTCATGGGGATTTGTCAATGATATTTAGGAATTTTGCTAGCAGAGACAAGGAGGTGATTATTCCTTTGTATAAGGCAATGGTCAGGCCATACCTTGAGTACTGCATACAGGTCTGGAGGCTTCATTTTAGGAAAAATGTAGAGTTGCTAGAATGAACGAGTACAGAGAAGGGCAAGACTGGTGAGAGGGACAAAGGGGTGCTCCTACCAAGAGAAGCTTAAATTCTGCAAGTTACAGCATCTGGAAACTAGGCTTCCAGGTGATTTGATTGAGGTGTATAAGGCCTTGAATGGTTTGAGCAGGCTCAATGCTGACAGGACACTTCCGCTTGCTTAGACTAACAACCTGAGGGGGCATAGATTCAAATTGAGGAAAGACAGTTATAGAATAGATGGCTGCAGTTTGCCTTTAGCTAGCAGGTAGTTGATTGCTGGAACAGACTTCCATCATGTTGTTGTGGAAGTTGATAACTCAAATTTCTTTTTATGGCTGATTCTGTATAAGCTTGCTTTCTTCCATTGTATGCCTCAAGTAATGCTAAAGTGCTGACCTCTTATGTATGCAGCGTTTTCATTCTCTTGTCGACACAAAAAGGTCTTCACTGCCTTTATATCATTTTGTACTACCCTGTTTAAGGGAATAAAACGTTTGATGGCTGCGGCTGTCCAGCTACCCCAGATGCACACCACTGCAAAAAATTGCTGACGCCAAAATTTCGGAGTAAGGTCTCTAAAATGGGTTCTCCCATATGTGCTGCTAACTCTTCTTTGGGGTAGGATGAATTCAGAAAGTCCCATCTGCGACTTTCCACTGCTTACTCTTCATCATCAGTGATGCCTATGCCCTTACCCCTAAGTTTCCTTCTCACCACGGGTGATATCATCCCCATCCTCCCCACATCGGGTGGAAAAGGTCCGGGTTCGTATCTTGTCGATGGCGCTAAGAACTTTAATGGGTTTTTTTACTCCCTCGCTCAGTTAGTCAGTCTCAATCGTAGATAGCAAGGTTTTCCCCTCCCGGCAACTCGGGTTTTTCGTCCAGCAAAACAGCCAAATCGACCACAGAATACATGCAATTTACGGTTATAATACACAATGCACGGCAGATGAATTTAATTATTCGGGTGGCTTAAAAATAATAGTTTGTTGATAATAGTTGGCTGGACACACTTTCCCGTCTGGCTTCAGCTTTACCCTCAGGATGCTGTCCAGAAACTCCATGTACTTTCAATCTTTCACAACTTTAACCTTACTCTCCTTAAGAACTCCTCCCACTAATGGTCTTATTCTTCTACTTGTCTCGAGAGATATTCTCTTATATCCCTTGTTTACCTTCCTCGGTTTTTCTCAATTATTACTTCTTAGTTCATTTGCCCGTTTCACTCCTTGGGGCCACTCTCTCCTTGCTCTACTGGAGTTCCTGACAGGCGTCCCTCCAACTGTCCTGGCCGGCCTGTTGTGCCAGTGGCTGATGCTGGAAAGAGCCTTTCCATGGTGATCAGGCCGCCCAGTAACTAAATACTTGATGAACAACACACACAACCCACACACCCATCTAGCCTTGGGAGAGCTTTGCTTCAACACAAGGACATATCTCGTGCTTTTGTGGGTGACCACTGGCACCACTCATGGTTACACTGACTATATTCACATTATCGGGACAACTGTCTTCGCGGTAGCACAGTGGTTATAATTAGTGTTCTCCGCACATTGGCTGGAAAAAGTCCAAATTCGAATCCCGTCTATCATGTGGAGGAACTGTTATAGGCTTTTTTTGCTCCATGGCTGAGTTAATCTGTCTCAAGCAAGGACAGCAATGTTTTCCGTGGAATAAATTCAATTTTTCATCCATTTATAAAAGCTGACGCAAAATACCAGTTCAACTCGTCTGCTTTATGATTTCACCATTTCGGACCTGGAGTGAGAATAAATGATTTACCGCCTTTATTGCATTAATACAGAATCAAACTCCTTTTCTCTGATCTTAACTCTTTTATTCATGGATTTCTCGTACACAGCTTTTGCTTTTCTTATCTGATCCACATTATATTATTAGATTTCTGCTTATAGTTTCTCATAGGTAAAAGTGTCGCATGATAATCTGTGACTATCCCAATCGAATTCCGTCGATGACGTGAGGAATTGTTATGGGCCTTTTGATAATCTGGCTGAATTGATTGGTCTCAGACGAGAGCAGCATGATTTTTTTCTCCAGGAAACTCGAGTTTCGTCCATCAAACAGGTAATCGACCACACGCAAATTATACATAGATAGTACATAGTGAAAAATAGTCCTTATTCGCTTATGCTCCTAAAACTCTACAACAACAACAATAGTAGCGGAGAAATCATGGCAACTTCCTATGATAAACAAAATAAAAACATGTAAAATACTACCTATTAATGAGTGGATATAATAGAAAAGAAGAATGATAAAAACATATAGATAGGAGAGAGAATGACAGGCGGACAAATATATTAAAGTACTGGAGCCCCATAAGCAAACAAAGGTTATGAAAGATGATGCGTTCTAAACCCAGTAAGCAATATGCTTAATGGGGGAAAAAAATAAATAAAAATTAGAAGTAGAATAAAAATATACTTAAATAAACAAGAGAGTTGTAGTTCATCTCTATTTATTCAACAATATTTGGAGGAACCATGCAAATTTTATATATATGTATTGAAGATATAATTCAAGAACAAAGATGATGTGGAATTAAAATAGTTTAGATTTCTAATTTATTGTGTAAAAATGCGTATTCAAGATTTAAAACTATTTTGTTCCCCAAAGTAAATGCCAAGTACAAAATAAAAAAATAATAAATAATAAAAAATTAGCATTAGCATTAGCATTGACATTAGTAGAGGCATATGATGCAATAAAGCAAGCTTATGCAGCATCAGCCAAAGGTAAAAAAAAAAAAAAAAAAAAAAAAATACTCCCATTTCACTTCTCCGTTCGTTCGAAATACCAGTCCAGCTGAGCCTTAAATTTATTTAGGCTATCAACTTCCACTACAAGGGATGGAAGTATGTTCCACCAACCAACCACCCGCTGACTAAAGGCAAATTTCCGCACATCTATCCTACATCTGTCTTTCCTCAATTTGATTTATGCCCTCTCAGGTAATAATTCCGAGCAAGAGGAAGAATCCCATCAGCATTGAGCATGCTCAAACCATTCAAGGCTTTATACACCTCTATCAGATCACCTCGCTGGTGCCTAGTCTCCAGACACTGTAATTTGCAAAACTTAAGCCTTTCTTCGTAAGAGCACCCCTTTGTTCCATTCACTAATCTTGTTGCCCTTCTCTATACTCGTTCCAGCAGCTCTACATCCTTCTTGAAATGAGGCCTCCAGACCTGTATACAGTACTCAAGGTGTGACCTGACCATTGCCTTATACAAGGGAATAATCACCTCCTTATCCCTGCTAGAAAAATTACTGTATATCATTGACAAGACACCATGAGCTACTTTTGCAGCCCGTCTGCACTGCTCAGAGAATTTCATATCTGCCTGCACAACCACGTCCAGGTCCCTTTCATTCTCTACCACTGTCAGTGTAGTACCACATAGTTGATACGTTGCTCTGGGATTACTGTTTCCGATATGTAGTACTTTGCATTTGTTAATGTTAACCTTCATTTGCCACCTCTCAGCCCATCTGCTCAACCTTTCCAGATCCTGTTGCAGCAGCATACTGTCAGTAGTGTCCTTAACAACCCTACCAACCTTTGTATCGTCTGCAAACTTGGACATTAAGCTTGATATACCATCATCAATATCATTTATAAATACAGAAAACAACAATGGACAACAATACAGAAAACAACAATGTGTGTTCGAAATTTAAAACATGATCCCCAAGTACGAATAATAGGGGAACACTGTTCCCCTTCGCCTACACATTAATTAGTACTAATGGGTCCTGGCTCACACCCAGGGTCCTGAGCTGGATATCATCATTCTTCTCTTTCTTGGTGATTCCCTTTTCTCTCTCTCTCTCTCTCTCTCACTCTCTCTCCGGGTGGCTCAGGAATTTTTTTTTTTTTTTTTGTTTTGGCTGGCGCAGCATAAGCCCAAGGCTTCCTTGCACTACATAGCTAATAATAATAATAATAATAATAATAATAATAATAATAATAATAATAATAATAATAATAATGTTAATAGAGAGATGTATTTATAAAAGTATTTTTAAAATATAAAAAAATCTGTTACAAAATATTATCGTTATATTAGGACAATATTTTTCATCATAACAGTTTTGTTTTTATCAAATTTTTTGCAATTCAATCATTTCTTTTATAATATCTAATTATTAATTTTTCGTATTATTCATATAATTTCCTTCTCTGAAGGAGGGGGCGCTTCAATTGTTTCTTCAAAAAAATAAACTTCGTGTTATGCAAGATAATAATAATAATAATAATAATAATTACTGAAATATATAAACAATATACCATCATGATAATTCTAGACTACTTCCCCCTCCTTCTAAATTATGTTGCTGTTCAGTAACCTTGTAGATTACAAATAATTTTAAATCTATTTTTGTATTCAAAATAATAGCATTCAAAATAATAGCATGCATTATGACCAAACATTCCTTAGCTGTTGCAATGAAATAGGGAATGTTGCATGTAATTACAGTTTAGCAAACTTGGCACGCGGATGTTTCACGTGACCCTTATAATCAACAATGACTCATATCTCCAGGAAGGAACACCACCAAATGGATCAGCGAATGAAAGTAATTTTGGACATCTTTCCCATTAAATGATAAGTTGTTTCACAATTAAATTATCTTCCTTGCTATACTTTCCATTGATATTTTGTGAGCATTACAATAAAGAAAGAGTTTCTGAAAACATAAAAGCTATTGAAATTAATAAAGAATGTGAAATCCTCTAAATAAATAGCATAGCATACATATATGAAAATAAAACAGCTTTTTATTTTCATGTGAAGCACCACATGAACATAAGAAAGCTTATGTTCATGTGGTGCTTCAAAAAAAAAAAAAAAAAAAAGAAGTAAATAATAATAAAATTTCTCCCAAGTTTTATATTTTATCTACTTTCATAGAATAATTATACATAAATTATAGTGTGGGGTATTTTACACTTTATAACACTACTGCGTTTTTATAATAAAAAAAAAGAAAAAGAAAATTCTTTTCTTTCTTCTTGTTTTTTTTTTTTTTTTTTTTTTTAGGAACAAGTCTTTGAGCTGAACGATTGGAGCTCAATTACATGATAAAAAGGATGATGGACAATTACAGTGATTCCTCTAACCTTTTGATATGATTAATCTCGAGCTAAATGACGATATGAGGGTACACTAGAAATAAATTTTTAAAAATTATGGAGGGTTCACAGAACAACCGCTTCACTAATGATTCAATATACAGTATATAGATACATACAATGTATAATAAGTGATATAGAGGCTTTATTGTCATTTTTGCTATTCTTTATAATAGTTTATATTCAGTTTAATTACAGTTTATATTCTTTTTTTTTTTTTTTTTTTTCAGATATATAATCAGAAAAACAAAATGCACTCATCTACATGAATATCTATCAATCGGCTTTGCAATTTGCTCTTATAAACTTTAATGAGGATGAATTTTTTACGTTTTCTAAACAAAGTAGGTCAGTAGGCTTCATGCTGAGACTGACCTGAATAATCAAAGCTACAGGTTAGACTTGTTTTAAGTGTGGTCAAGTTTAATATATATATATATTAAACTTGACCGCTTTCATTAAATTTCAGTAAGTGATTTTCTCTTTGTATACCCCATTTATATCAAATCAATTTTTTTGTTTTTTTTTTCGTATATTTACTTTTTTGTTTTACTTTTTTAAATTGGCTTTTTTGAAAAAAAGGCATTTTAAAATAAACTTAAAAGAACCATTACAAAGGTTAGAATATATATATATATATGTGTTTTTTTTTTGGTTATTGTTCTATTCTGTATGGTGTACAAATGAAAATTTATACAGAGTTGTAATTTTATCATTTTTATCATGAATTGCATCTCTGGCGAAAATTAGACAACGAAAACTTCTTTCATTGGCAAAGTCTTGAGTTTTATTTCTCTCCTGTGCCAAGAGGGAAGACATATTTCACGCAGGATTACTGAAGGGGAGAACTCAAATTATCGCCGAGATCTCTTTCGTAACCCGTTTCGCATGCAGCAAGCACATATTACATAGAATAGAGGACATTCTGCGAATGCGCTGAAGTTTTCTCTGGGAATCGCTAGTGATAATTGCTGCATTTATGTGGCACATAATAGATAATAAACCCCATAATAATATACTAAGATACAAAAAGGAAGCAAATTACATTATATAAAATGATTACATAAAAATTTATAAAATACCATCACAGCTCTCAATTATGAAAACACCGTGAAGATACTGTTAAGAATATAACAAAAAACATGACAAAAACCATATTTAAAAATACAATAGTTGAAAATAAATGAACGTAAGAAAAATTTCCAGTTAGCGTAGATATACACTGTGTGGCCACTTTATTAGTACCAAGAAACGACCTGTCAGAAATAGTGTCACGTGCCCACCCAAGGCTGTAGTACTGTGATTTTCGACCATTTTTTAATAGCGGTACCCCTACTCAATTTTTTGCCTGTTAGGTCCAATTCTCTCTCTCTCTCTCTCTCTCTCTCTCTCTCTCTCTCTCTCTCTCTCTCTCTCTCTCTCTCTCTCTTGTATACTAATATTACTATGTCTAATATTAAAAAATATATTTTATATGATAGTTATTACAATAATATAACTATAAACAAAATTAGAATTCATGGTACAAATTATGTATATATATAATAATTTTCTTCTTTATATAGAGGTACTAAGTAAACATCAATTACACATTATCACAAAATTAAAAAGATACAGTACACCTTTTTATAATGAAATAAATATATAAATTTTAAAAATATATTAATAAATAAACCCAAATTGCGTGGCACCTCTGGAATGTTGTTGCGGCACTCTAAGGTGCCGCGGCATCCCTGTTGAAAATCACTGATGTAGTATAACAGCGGTGTGCAGAGTGTATATCGGAATACACAATGCGGGCCCCCATCCTGTCGCAGATTTGGCATAGCAGCAAACGATCTCACTGGGTTCCACTACTGTTAGCTTAAAACAAGCAGCTGAAGGTACAATGGACGCAGGAACATCAATACCAGACATTTGAGGAGTGAAAAAAGCATTAATATAAATAATAATAATCATTCGAATGATGAAAAATAATCGAATGATATAATTCTATTATTCGAATGAGTTGTCATAATCGAATGAATCATCCGAATTATATGAGTATAATCAAAATAATCGATTATGACCTTACGATTATGTCCATCACAAGTGCAGGCTGGTTGTGGAAATATAGTGGAAGAATCAACGTCTGAATGTACAGGATACGTGAAAATTGTTGCCGACTCTTCAGTCAATTTGGTAGTAAGTTACTTCCATCGCGATATGGACCTTGAAAACTAGGCAGGGATCGTTCGGGGATGCTTCCAGGAGCAGGAAAGTGCCTTTACCATACCTCATTAGCTTTGCTGAATCAGTTATTGGATCCTAATCTGATTTAGCATTTGTGGATAGAGTGGAACAAGCTATTTGCGGCTGGGATCTTCCGACGTTGAATCTACAGCTACTGCTCGATGTGATCGAGTCTGCATGAATTATCATCTCTGTGGAAAACTTTCAGCATGGTCCATATCCTAACAACTTGAAGCTGTTCTGAAGGCTAGTCCTCGTAACAGCATACGAGGACTAGCCATAGTCTGCATGATATAGTGCCTTCTGCGCTGCCCTTTTTCTCATCACGATTGTATTGCTCTTTTGGGTTGCTACAGTCACCGTCCTGCCTACGCCTGGTGGAAAAGGCCTCGTTTCAAATCCCATCAACGACGCGAGGATGTTTTTTTTTTTTTTTTTTGGCTCTCAACGTGACTGAGTTACGTTGCAAAAAAAATGCGGACCACAGAATACGAGCAATTTACAGACACAATACGTAGGCATTACAGACCCCTTGGGGTTAATTTATAAATTAAGAATGAATAGATTAAGATCTGGAGATATGATAAACACTGTGATTGTGAATGGGTTGGAAAATATTGATTGGCTAACAACAGTGCAGGCAATAACATCTGAGTTGTTTCCATATGAGGTAGGCGAGGGGGGGGTAGAAACAACACAACAAGAGAGTATTAGGCTGTCTACGTTATCTTACCTTGGATCTGATGATACCGAATTGTTTACTTTGGATGAGTTGCAAACTGTTTCTAAACAAATAAATATTTCTAAAACTCCGGGGCCTGACTTAGTTGAAAATGCTGCCATTCTCAATTTGATTGAAAATTATCCTTATATCTTGGTTAATTTGTATAATAAGTGTTTACTTAAATGTACCTTTACAGGAATCTGGAAAGTTGGTTTGATTAAATTATTATCTAAGCCTGGTAAACAACTAAATGACCCAAGACGATATAGGCCGATTTCGTTGTTGGCCAATCTTGGAAAAATGTTTGAGAGGCTGCTAGTTTTAAGACTTGGTCAACTCATGGATCGAGTTGGAGTGATGTTGTCACATCAATACCGCTTTAAGAGAGGGCATTCTACGGAGGATGCCATTAATGACCTTAGGAAATTTACTAGTCAGGCAATGGATAAGTATGTGTTAGTTACTTTTATAGACTTTACTGGAGCCTTTGACATGGTATGGCATGAGCATCTTGTTTGCATTAAGGGGAATACAGTGTCCAACATTTTTGTATAGAACGATACAAAGTTACCTAACCTGTAGGAAAATTATTCTTAAGTCCAAACATTTAAAGTTTGAAAGGAAGCTCTTGAGAGGGTGCCCACAGGGTCTGTATTGGGCCCACTTTTTTGTAATTTGCAATTATGGATAAAACAGTCTTTTTATCCATAATTGCTTATGGGGCATCAATATGGTATTTTAGAGATACAAATGTTAAATTTAAGCAGAAATTGTTATCTATATAACGTTCAATGCTTTACGTTGTTTCTAATTTATGCAGAACAGTCTCGACCAATGCCATGCAGGTATTGGTTGGCCGGTTGCCATTAAACTTGGCATATTGTATATCGGGCACTTTGCTATTATATTAAAAAAGGTGGAGACGTTACCTTCTTGAACATTACTCCAGATCTTACTATTGGTATGGCTAAAGCCAAGAAAAACATGCTGATTGAACTGGTTCATATCTGGCAACAGAGATGGGATATAAGTGCAACTGGAGAGGTGACTAGATTATTTATCCCTAAGGTCACATTTAATTTTGATAATAAGCATAACAAATGGTTTCTTCCTGTTATGGAAATGTCGTACATTTTAACTGGACACGGGTCATTGAATTATAAATTACATTATTTTGGCCTGGTAAGTTCTCCTTTGTGCACTTGTGGTCAACTAGAAACTTGGAATCATATATTATATGATTGTTGTTTATATACTGAACATAGAGATAGGTTAAAACTAAAGATTAATATAAATCAACCAGGTAATATTTGATGCATTGCAAGAATTTTGTGTAACTCTTTTCCAACGGCGAAGGCATTGGATTAGACTAATGCTTACAAACTAGGGCTGTTAAGGTTACTTGTTACTCACTGTATGTTGTGTTGTATATATATATATATATATATATTTTTTTTTTTTTTTTTTTTTGTTTGGACAAGGGGTTGTTGAATAGTTCTCCTAGTGTCCGATTTTTTAAAATCTTTTATTTATTATTATTATTTATTTATTATTATTATTTTTTTGTTGGCTCCCAGGTTTGGGCAGCCTGGGATCGGGATCGCTGGCACCCACCGGTATAGCACTACTTCCGGTGGGTGCGGGACTTTAGTGCATGAGGCAATGTCAGAATGGTGGACTCAGGCCCGGTTCTATGTGGCTGGGGACGACCATCGGAGGGGAATATCCGGGTACCGGCTGCTCCCCGGTGGCGCAGAGGCCTCTTCCATACAGGCCCGTTTTGCAGAAGTTCTGCGTAAATTCGGCTTTTCAGGTGGAGATAGACGGAGGTCTAGGTTCCACCGTAGACATGATGATAATAATAATGCAAACACAATACGCTGACTCCTCATAGCCTTAGTTGCTTTAGCGCTTAACACGCATTCATAGATATACACAGAGTGATCACTGAATTATGATCACCTACTTAATACCGTGTTGGGCTACGGTTCGCACGGATAATAACCACTATTCGCATAGGTCTCCACCAGATATCTGAAGACATCCGTAGCCATGCTGTTTGCAAGATTTTCCAGTGTCGGAAAAGATGACGTTGCGTGTCCATACGCTTCACTTCCCGTTCCAATATATCCCACAGTTGTTCAATTGGATTGAGATCAGACGAATTTGGAGAGCAATCAAGATGTGATCTCAGGCGAGGGTAGCATGGTTTTTTCTCCCAGAAACTCGTGTTTTTCGTCCAGCGAACAGAGACCTCAGAACACACGCAATTTACAGACAATATACACGGAGCAACGTGGCCATAGTTGCCATAAAACCCAACTACAACCAACCAAGATGGGTGATACCTTCACTGTATTCTGTGAACCATGGTCTTCTAAGAGCTGCCGGTAGACCTCACCAGTGAAACATTGGTCCATACACAACAGAAGCTCTAGCTCTTGACAGCAAAACATGCCCCATATTAAGCAACAAAAAAGAACAAAACAAAACATTATTTTTAGGCCACCCGAATAATTAAATTCATCTGCCGTGCTGTGTGTCTTATGTCTGTTAATTGTATGCGTTCTATGGTCGATTTGTCTATTTTACTGGATGAAAAACCCGAGTTCTTGGGAAAAAACCTTGCCATCTACGTCTGAGACAGACTAATTCAGCCACGGAGTAATAAAAGCCCATTAAAATTCCTCTCTTCAGTATTAAGCAACTATCGTCACCTGCCTGAACAGTGGGCACCATGCACTATGAGTCCATGGATTTGTGTTGTTTGCGCCACACACGAAGGCATCCGTCCGTTGGCTCATCCCTTATGCCGGCCCTGCTTATCGACCTCTGCTCAGCCTCACTTTCAGAGCTTCTCACCACGAAGAGTCTTTCGTCTGCGAGATCAGATCAGTTTGGAGAAGTCTGGCTTCCATTACCATCGGCGACAAGAGGAACTTCTTCAATCGAAGCGGTAATTAACTGATCTCAGGAGGAAGAAGAAGGGTTTTTTCAAGAGTATACTGCTAATTCTCGAACTACGGCTCGCTCAAGAAGAATTTCAGCTAAGGGTTATCCCCGGTTAGAACAGTCTGTCAAAATTTATCAAACAATTTTTTTTTTTTTTAACTAGGAACTCGGACATTCCCTAAAAATTTAACAAGGGTCTCCTCGAGCCCCCCCCCCCCCCAACACACGCCTGGTTTTATCCATTGAGTTATTCCAGGTTTCTCTGTCCGCGCTTTTTTCTCCATAAAACTCGAGTTTTCGGGAGAAAAAGCCATGATACCCTCGCCAAGACCGACTAACTCAGCCACATTCCTTGCCATAAAAATTCCTTGTCTCATTAAAGGGATTCGAACTCGGGTTTTTTCAGCCCGGTGTGGGGAGGACGGTGATACCAACTGTACTACCCACGAAAGTAGAATCCCTGTCATTGCTAATCGTGCTTTGTACTTTCACATTCATTGTTCGTTCGTGGTGTGACTGTATCTATAGCATGGATTGATGTAATACAATCTTGCAGAGATCTACAAATTTCTTATAAAGAAAATTAACTATTAATATTCATATATATATATGGCTATTATGAAGTGATTACTGTTTGCTCAAGGCCTTAAAGTGTTATTATTGGTACTGTAGCTCTTTGAAGAGTTCACTACAAAATATTTCTTGTGCCACTTGATAATATAAAAGGTTTTTGTTATGCATAGCACTTACTGGAAATGAATTGCCAAATCGAAATATTTTATTTATAGACTGATCCATAAAACAACAGTAACACCGTTGTACTCCTTGAACTCTTTTTTTTCCCCCATTCTTTTTTTTTTTCGCAGCTAGCATGACTGTTACTTCCTTGTAACACTGATGATGTCGTAATAGAGTAGAATAATATTATTGGATAGCAAGTATAAAATGCTAATTAAGAGAATGTTAAACAGAAGAGGACAAAATCATTTTTGAAGATTGCTACATCAAACGTTTTTTTAAATATTGTTGTTAAGAATGAGCATGTAATAATTATCCAGCATCCGGTGCAGATGTACGCAGAGATGTTGATAGGATTTTTGGCGCCTATGGCCAAATATCAGAAACGAAATTCCTGCACGACCACCAGGTCGTAGGAGTTTATAATAAATCATGAATACAATTGCTAATCGTATTTAGCAGTCACTGGTTTGAACCATTGTCCTCTCAAAGAGCGTGTACTACTGCACTTTCGCCCCTGGCCACTCTGCTACGTCAAAGGGTATAGCATTTCTTGCGGTAGCACAGTGTTTATAATCACTGTCTTCTTAACACCGAGTAGAAAACGCTTGGGTTCAAATCCCTTCAATGATGAGGGGTGGGTAAGGTTTTTCTCCTGGAAAATCGAGTTTTTATTCTAGAAAACAGACAAGAGAACATACGCAATTTATGGACATAATACATATAGATGGATGAAGTTATTATCGGGTAACCTAAATATGGGGTTTTCTTTTTTTTTTTTAAGCGGAAAGAGGTATTTAATGTACGAATTTGCATCGGTCTTTATGCATAATTCATGTGTTTCTCTCCTCCCGTAGATACCGATCCAAGCTGGCCTTTGAATTCTCCAAGCAACCATCCTCAACTTTCGCAGGCAACTTATTCCAATAATTAACAACTTTCTTACTGAAACGAAAATTCATACAATCCACTTTATACTTCCTTCCCCATAGTTTGACTTTATGCCTCCTGATTTGAACATCATTAGTACATGAAATTTAATTTTTTATTCTTTACTGACTCCACTCAGAGCCTAATGAACTTCAATCAGATGCTCTCTAAGACATGTAAATATTAAGTTCTGTAGCTCAAGTCGAAGTCTTACCTGGTATGAGCAATCTTTTTCAATTTCATCCAGGCTTCGCGGTATGCATACCCTTTCAAAAGGCTCATCTTTTCTTACATGTGGCCTCCATTACATGTGTTCCATAGTTTATACTTAACTGATCATCCCTGAAGCCTATTAAAGTTATTCTAAAAGTGTGTTGCTTGATACTGATTATTATCCGTTCCATCAAACTATGCTCATCTTCATATTTTGACATCATACCCTGTATTTCTTATTTAAGAAAATCAGAAACTGAAATAAACCCAGTATAGCGATCCGTAAAGAGTAATTACACAATTTTGCTCCTCTCTCATATAGCCATCCCGCAATCCATCTGAGAATCTCATTCTGATCTCAATATGTTAACACTTTTTTAAATTCTAATAAACAATGTTAAAGTTGTTTCCTGCATCCAATTCACGAGTTACACTGCCGTAATAATTTATCAAGGGAGTTAAAACAGGATTTCCTCTTTACCAAACTATGCTGAGCTCCTTTGAGAAATATACTTTCATTTCATGTTGAAAAACACGGTCATCTAGAGTACATTCCTTTTCCCTCTTTTACATTCTTAATCATTACCACTGAACTCGAACTGACCGATCTGCAGTTACCCACTTCGTTCTTCTAACCATGCTTATAGATTGGCATCGCATTGGCGCTTCTCTAAGTGAAAGAATTCAATGAATCCATGATTAAACTAATTTATAATGCCATGTATGATCAAAAGTTCAGGGAACTAATACTTGGGAAATTATAGGGCTTATCAGCTAATCGAATGGATCACCTTGGGGCAGAAACCTTGTAGAAGTTGTAGTAGTTGCTATAATACAGGGTCATAATAATTAATATCGCGTTCTGAATAATTTCCACGGTCGTTGCAAGCCTCCAATCTTTCAAGTGGGCTTTACGCTTGTGGGGGAAGGTAAGCAACAGCCATGATCAGTTCACTGCAGGATGGAAGCCTCTTCAACAATTCATGTTGAGAGAAATGGACCATAATCTGCCACGCTGGTCTAGTGCGGTTGGCAGATCAACCATATTTAACAGTGAGGCTTAAACCCCGATATACTCAAAGAACTCCTGACCAGAAAAACAACAGAAAAACAAAACAAAATAAAATAAAAAACCGAAGAAATAAAAGTACATGAGGTAAATCGGTGAGTATGGCAAATGAAATGCTTCTCAAGAAATTCTTGAATGGAGAGCTCCGGTTGTGCAGGGGCGTTGTCATAACCAAACGTTAATTCTCTGAAGCTGACTTTCCAGCCGTTTTCTCTGAACATCGCAGGATATCCGCGGAACCATTTTCTAGTACAGTATTTCTGATTCGGGAAAAATTCATAATGAACATTGCCCTGGCAGTCAAAAAAAGTTGATAAGCATGCTTTCTTTCTTTTTTTTTTTTTTTTTGGCCTTGGAGAAGACAGAGTTTTCTACTGAAAGGAATGAGCTCTGTTTCTAGGTCTTAATCATCACAACAGTCGAGCAACTGCCGTAGAACTGTTTTATGATAGTCACCGTTTGGCCATGCAGGAAAAATTCCTAATAAACAACGCCCGTTTATCATGTTTATCGTTTTAAAAAATACAGTAAGCAAGATGCTCACATTTGAAAGAGGGTGATCTTGCTTTTTTGGGGGGAGCCTTCGAAAAGACTTTGAGAGGACTGGATCTTTGGTTCCAGGTCATAGCCATTCTCCCATGATTCGTCCCCAGTAATGATGGAAGAAACAAGTGTGTCAACAGCAGCATGTTAACGCTGCTGTATTATTTTCCAACGTAAATAATAATATTCTCTTTACCCCCCTTAAAATCTGACAATCTGTCGGTGACATCATTAATAGTTGCTCCCGGCAGACATACCTTGGTTCTACTCCACCTATCCTTATTACAAAAAAATTCCCCGTTTTCCTGACAATGGAGTCTCCTAATAAAACAATGTCCTTTTTAACCAGAGTAGTTTACACTTGGTTTTTCTGTTTTGAGGCCCGAATCAGGTGTGCATCACTTGGTAGATTGCTGGAGCCTTGAGTCCCTGACGAACTGCCAGATGCATTATTCTCGATGGCAAGCACCCGATTTTTCAGGGACTTAAATTGTTCCATCAGTGCACCAAATTGTAATTTAAGATCGGTGCACTCCTTACATTGATCACAAAGAAAAGAATCCCCAGGTGAGCTTTGAATAGTCACCAGGTCGACCTTGGAAAACATTCTACAGGTTCCGCAACGGATTAATCATGACTCATCCGTAAATCGCCATCGGCTATTTCGGTGTGAGTCACGATACCCTGTGACGTGTTTAAGGCAGATCTCGTAACTACCATTATAAAATTAGCTAAATATCAAAGAAAATTAACATTAAAAAATTATATCTATAATATTATTAAAATCAAACTGTTACAGAAAAACCTATAACAAAATAATCCAACAATATCGAAATAAATCAAATATTTAAAAGGCACTAATCAACACTTAAATAAATAAATCAAATATTTAAAAAGCACTAATCCACTTAACTGAGGAGCCCTGACGAAGCGAGTCCGCTCACATCGAATGCCAACACTGGAATCACCATAGCAAATCATTCTGTTATTTCTATTATAGCAAATCATTCTATTATTTCTATTATAGCAAATTATTCGATTGTTTTTCATATTCGAATGATTCATTCGATTGTCCTCATAACATTAAAATGATTCACTCGACTGCATATTAATTCGATTATTGAAAGCTCTAGAATTCTAATCATTCGATTATTGAAAGCTCTCGATTACTAATTATTCTATTATATGGATTATAGCAAATAATTCGATTATTTCGATTGTACTCATGACATTGAATGATTCATTCGATTGTACTCATATCGTTCGGTTATATCTTCGATTATTTCATTCGATGATATAATTCGATTATTTCGATTACTGAAATTTCTCGATTACTTATCATTCGATTAATCCCATCACTAGTTTATAATCAATTCTAGAGGCGTTACAATAAACCAACACTAGAGCAATGATAAGAATTTTGCGAAATATTACAATAGGACAATGATAAGAATTTTGCGAAATATTACGATAGGGCAATGATAAGAATTTTGCAAAAAGATTTACAAAATGCAACTGAAAGACAGCTGTTACAAATTCAAATACACGAACAAAAGAGCTAAATGTCATTATTATTATTATTATTATTATTATTATTATTATTATTATTATCCATATGATGCAAGGAAGCCTGAGGCTTATGCTGCACCAGGAAAAAAAAAGTTCCCGAGTAACCCTGTGAGAGAGAGAGAGAGAGAGAGAGAGAGAGAGAGAGAGAGAGAGAGAGAGAGAGAGAGAGAGAGAGAGAGAGAGAGAGTCAAAAGTAGAAGGGAATCACCAAGAAAGAGAAGAATGATGATATCCAGCTCAGGACCCTGGGTGTGCCAAGCCCATACTCACCAGATGTGAGCCCCCGGGGTTCTAATTAACTTCATTAATGAAGTAATGCCAAAACTGATTCCGCACCCCCCTACACAAAGCAGTGCAGTCTCCATTCAACGTTTTCAAATTATTTAACACCGTCAAATGTTTATCTATTTAATGCTATATGCACCATTAAAGAAATCTTAATATTGTCAACGCTCTATTAAAAGCATTGGCAGACCATCTAGAGAAACAAAAAGGATAGAGTTTGCTTCCATTGTTATAGGTTTACTTAGTACAATCAGTTATCATCCCATTCTCGACCGGAACAGAGCCCCAGACCCCAGTAAAGCTCTGACATGTCCCTCAACGGTCATCGAAATTATATAAAGTGCTGTATATCGTTAGTGTGCAATTTAAAGAACGCATTATTCTTTTATGAAAGCCACTACAAGACAAAGAAATATGCCAGACTGACTGACGACCATCTCAGCGCTGCTAAGAAAGTCTGAGATGGTCGTCAGTCAAGCTACTGTCAAGAAGTTAATATCATCTGAAGCGCCTTGAGCAACTTAGCTGAGGACGAGCGTCAGTCATACACACTTAGTATTTTTTTCTTTAGTCATAAAACTGATAATGATGAGGAAGAGCGAATGAAAGTACTTGTTATACCGAATGAATCAATTTGAGAATTGTGTCTCGGCCATGATTCTTTTGTTTATTCACATTTTATTTGTTTATTAGACAGAGAACAGTACTGTATCTATTGGGTATCTTTTGCACCTCAGGAAGTTAGTATGTCGTCTGCTATCCGAAAAAAAAAAAAAAAAAAAAACAGGAACGCTTACAGAGGGAAGCTATTTTTCTACTACCGCTTTTTAGGATCGTTTAAGCCCCAAAAGAATGACAAAAACTTCTAGATAATTTTATATATTGTCCATATCACAGTACTACTTCGATCAGGGGCGAGCCGTCCCGATGGTGCACGGGGTGCACTGCACCCAAGTGCCTGTAATAGTGTATTTTTTGGTCTGTTTGTCTCCCTTCTCGAGTTTCTGAGAGATCAAATTACATAATTCTCGCTTGAAACTAGCCTTTAAATTAGCTGGCCTTCCTTGGGGCCGGGTTCGAAAGCAGCCCTTAATATTACACTGCATGGAAGGACGGTTAAACAATTTTAGATCTTTGCCCATGAAACATTTCCGTTAACAGATCCTATATAATAAGAATGTCTGTTATTAATTTTTAAAATTTTAATTATTTTTAAATTTTATAATGAAGTTTTAAATTTTTTATAAATTTTTAACATTTAATTCTTTTTTAATATGGATTTCCAGTTTCGAACTTGTTAAATAAATAAATAAATTTTCTGTTTATACTCCGGGACGAGTCGTCCAAGACTATAAACAGAAAAGGCCAGAAGAGTTCACATGATAGAGAGAATACAAGAAACAGCACCGTATTTAGTAGTCATGGGAGACCACTCAAGGCACGTGTATTGATGCACCCTCGCGCTGGACTATATCCTTAAAAGGAATACATCTGAGCAAAATAATTGCCATATAAATTAGAAAACACTTATTAGTATATTTTATTTTATTTTTGTATTTTAAAGTTCACTTCGCCTAATTTGCAGCAAAATGAATAAATAAATTTCTTTTTATTAATAAATGTGGGATCAGACTAGACAATTTACTGCCTTGGGCAATATCTAACGGGAAGTTATGTAATCAATATTTTAGCAAGTTCCGAGTACAGCAAACTATTTCAGTTTAATCGAGCCGGACTACCGGAGGATAACATCTCTTGTCCAAACCAGGAAGTGATAGCTAGAGTCGAACTAGAAATTCTTCCATCCCCCTCTCACCGCCCCGCCGAGATAAGATGGCTACCATACTGTCACCAATTTTGGAAAAATAAATGAGGTACATTTGCTTGCTCTTACAAATAAGTCGATAGACAGAACAAACAAAAGCTTTAATCAAGACTTTCAAGGAGTCGTTTTTTTCGTTGGAGTTATCCATAAAAATCACTGAAATTAAAATATAGAACTATAGAGTCGCCAAAGAGAATTACAATTGGTTGCTTGAATTCCCCATGGAGGAATGCTTTCGTTCATCAAAATTCATTTGAATTTAATCAGCATGCATTGGAAACCACACTTATAAGATGGCAGATTTTGAAACTAAAATCATCTATGCCATTTAGAACCTTCATGATCAAGAACTTTCATTACTATGAAGAAGCGATTGCAAAAGTTTATTTTAGTAGTATTATTATCTTTTCTTCCACTTAAAACTAAAACTAATTTTTACTGAAGTAACTACACATTATAACTGCTTGGGCAAGCTCATGGGCGCCGGGAGCATGGTGCCAGGTGGTGCAAGTGCACCACCTTTGAATGTCAAAGCAATACATAATTTTTAATATTTTAATTAATTTATTGAAACGTTAAACCGATTACGAAACGTTGGCTTGGCTGTACATGTAAATCAGTCAAACTTGAATTAATTAAGATATTGCACGTACAGTTTTCGAAAATTTGGTGAACAAAAAAAAACAAAACATGCAGGTTGTAAAATTGATATGATTTTTGCTCTGAAATTGAATTAAAATAGAAAGAAAAATTATATTTTATGGAGTTAAAGTAGAGAGGGAGAATACCTTTATTGCATAACCATGTTACAAGCTTCTACAAATTGTAGGTTCTTTCAAAAGCTTTTCAGGCCATAACGCCAGGGGATTACAAATCTTCAGTACTGCGATGCCCATGTCCCAGTAGCTTAAAGTGGTGTTCAGTGCTGGGTCCATTGTTGTTTTCTACACCAAGTGACCACTGAATTACGACTACCTACCTAATATCGTGTTGGGCCAGCCTTTTCACGAACAACAGCCGCTATTCGCCTAGGCACTGATTGCACTAGATGTCTGAAGACGTCCGCAGGGATCTGCAGCATTGCTGCCTGTAAGGCTTTCCACAGTGTCGGAAGAGATGACGGTTGCGTGTTATATACGCCTCACTTCCCGTTCCAATACATCCCACAGGTGTTTAATTGGATTGAGGTCAAGCGAATTAGCATTGGTAGAGGCATACGATGCAAGAAAGCAAGCTTATGCAGCATCAGCCAAAAAAACCCTCCCATTTCACTTCTCTATCCGTTCCAAATGCCTGTCCAGTTCAGCCTTAAATTTATTTAGGCTATCGACTTCCACAACAAAAGATGGCAGTCTGTACCACCAATCAACTACCCGCTGGCTAAAGGCAAATTTCCGCACATCTGTTCTACAACTGTCTTTCCTCAATTTGAAACTGTGCCCCCTCAGGTTCTTAATCTGAGCAAGAGGAAGAGTCCCATCAGCATTCAGCTTGCTTAACCCATTCAAGGCCTTATACACCTCAATCAGATCACCTCGCAGGTGTCTACTCACCAGGCACAGCTATTTGCAGAACTTAAGCCTTTCTTGTTACCAATCGTGTTACCCTTCTTTGTACTCGTTCTAACAACTCTACATCCTTCCTAAAATGAGACCTCCAGACCTGTACACAGTACTGTAGGTGCGGCCTGACCATTGCCTTGTATAACAGGATAATAACCTCCCTGTCACTGCTAGCAAAATACCTATACAGGGTGATTCACTACCAGTGCGACAAACTTGCAGGAGGTGTGGGGGGGGTACAAAGACGAATCGGAATCACATAGCATTGCAGGGTCCGAAATGCCTTCGTCATGCGGTAGAGGACGTTGAACGGGAGGTCGCGTGAACAGCGATCCCGCTGGAAGTCAGCATTTGCGAACCGGTTCCAGAGGCAGTAGGATGGACGAGTATTCAAACGTTGAACTGGCCGACATGTACCTCGCGTATGGAGCTGCGGACTGTAACGGGCGCGCCACTCTGCGCTTGTACCAGGAACGTTTCCCGCACAGGCGTGCTCCTCATCATACGATTTTCGCACGTGTGCACAGAAGGTTACGTGAGACTGGTTGTTTCACGAGAGGTATCATGAATCGAGAGCGAACGACGAGGACGCCAGACAATGAGGAGAATGTCCTACGTCTTGCAGAAGGCAATCCGAGTACGAGTACTCGAGCGATAGGCCAACGATTTGGTATTTCCCAATCCACTGTATGGAGGATACTGTCAACAAACCAAATGAGTTCATACCATCTGCAACGCGTCCAATCATTGGAGCCTGCGGATTATCCACTCCGGAGGACTTTTGCTACTTGGTTTCTTCAACAGAAACGGTTCGCAAATGCTGACTTCCAGCGGGATCGCTGTTCACGCGACCTCCCGTTCAACGTCCTCTACCGCATGACGAAGGCATTTCGGACCTTGCAATGCTATGTGATTCTGATTCGTCTTTGTGCCCCCTACACCTCCTGCAAGTTTGTCGCACTGGTAGTGAATCACCCTGTATATCAGACAAGACTCCATGACCTGCCCTGGCAACCCGTCTGCACTGCTCAGCGAACTTCATATTTGACTGCACAATTACCCCCCAGGTCTTTTTAACTTTCCACTTCCCTGAGTGTAGTACCACACAGTTGGTACGTTTATCTTGTGTTATTGCTACACATATGCAGTACTTTGCATTTCTCAATGTTAAACTTCAGTTGCCACTCCTCAGCCCATTTGCCCAGTAGCATACCGTCTTTATTGTCATTAACAACCCTGTCAACCTTTGTATCATCTGCAAACTTGGACATTAAACCTGATATACCTTCATCAATATCATTGATAAATATACAAAACAACAATGGGCCCAACACCGAACCCTGGGGAACTCCGCTAATAACATTTGTCCATGAAGAGCAGTGTTCATTGATTACTACTCTCGGTCGTCTCCCACTCTCACACAAAAATCCCGCACCCACCGGGAGTAGTGCTATACTGGTGGGTGCCAGCAATCTCGCTCCCAGGCTGCCCACACCTGAGAGCCAGCAAAAAAAAAAAAAAAAAAAAACATAGAAACATAGAGCATCAATGGAAGATAGGTGATATCGCGACATTCATCCAGTGATAGATCACCAGTCCTCGTGAGTAGAACAGTTGGTATAATCTCCGTTCTCCCCACATGAATCTGAGTTGTAATTCTGTCAATAACGCGAGGAATTTTTAATGGGCCTTTTTTGCACAAGGTGACTGAGTTAATCGGTATCAGGCTCGGGTAGCATGTTTTTTTCTACCGGAAACTCTGATTTTGCCTCCGGCAAACAGCACATTAACTGCAGAGCACACGAAATTTGCTGACATATTATATATGGCGCAATAAACTCAAGTTGATGTTGCATATCAAACCCTACTTAAACCAACCATAGATTGCCATTGAGACCCCCAGAGCATCCGACAGTTTAAGTGTGAAAAATTGCAAAGGTTCCGTTATTGGGTTACTTCCATAGACAGTTGTCAGAACTGGGAAACGACAAACATCCATCAGAAGAACGCTTCATAGAATGGGTTAATAGAGTCGCGCAGTTTTGACTACGTTAACTGAAGATGTTCTTTTCAAACCGATAAATTTCTTAAACCAAAGATGACTTCCAACAATTACATCACATGCAACTCCTAATGATAATTTCACCCAGGTGTGTTCAAGTAATGCTCGGACTGTGTAGAGTGGTTCAAAAATTACATCATTGCCAATCTTGGCAGTGATGTAATTTTTGAACCACTCTACACAGTCCGAGCATCACTTGAACATACCTGGGTGAAATTATCATTAGGAGTAGATATGATGAAAGAAAGTAAACTTATATAGCATCAGCCAAAAAAAAAAAAAAAAAAAACCACACACTTTCCATTTCACTTATCCATTCCCTCCAGTAGTTTGTTTAGTTCTTCCCTGAATTTATTTTAGCTGTCAACTTCTACAACAGATGGAAGCTTTTTCCAGCAATCAACCACTGAAAAACCACAGTTTCTGGGGAGGGGGAGGGAACGTTGCTATCTACGCCTCAGATCGACTAACTCAGTCACGGAGTGAACAAAAGCCCATTGAAGTTCCTCGCGTCATCGACGGGATTCGAACCCTGGCCTTTACCACCCGGTGTGGAGAGGATGGTGACGATACCAGTGTGCTACTCGCGCAGACATACAATTTAAAAGGAGAGAGAGAGAGAGAGAGAGAGAGAGAGAGAGAGAGAGAGAGAGAATGAAAGCAAAAACTGCACATTTGTGTGCAAGGGCGCCATTTAACAGGAGTTTTAGGTTTTGTTATTTTAAGTTAGTGACAAGTTCGCTTTTAATGATAGCTGACGGGTCGGAATTCCTAATTAATATTCTATCACTTACCAAAGATACATATTGCTATTTGGATCTTTACTTTCTGTTTAGCTTTACACGTCAAAGTTTCGTTCATTATGAATTCATTAATAATAAAAAGATTTCATATTTATATTATAAGAAACACACTGGAAAAAGTTCACCGAGATTTAAAATCTTGTAAACTGCACATCTATGTTGGACAAGTGATTTCAGGAATAAAGACAGTAAACATATTATATTAGTTTTAATTGTGGAGATGAAAATAAAAACAAAAAATTGCTTATTGGTTAAATTTGACCTCAGGGGCTCACATCTGGTGAGTATGGGTTTGGCACACTCAGGGTCCTGAGCTGGATATCATCATTCTTCTCTTTCTTGATGATTCCTTCTCTCTCTCTCTCTCTCTCTCTCTCTCTCTCTCCGGCCTTTTGACACTTCGTGGTCAAAAGGCTGGAGATTTTACAAGAGATGACAAATTAATTGGTAGGGTGGAGCTCACACCGCGAGTAAAAAAGAGAAAAATTACATGATAGATAAATAAAAGAATATATATATAAAGTATCCATAGAAATAAATGAAAAATTGGGGGAAAAAATGTTTACACTGCATAACTAAATATTAAGAGAAACTAAATAGAATAGTAATGAGCAATCAGAATTACATGGCCTCAAATCGAGTCGGTCAGCGATATTTCTTCAGTGTTCCACAATTGATAACATTATGCAAGCTGATAGAAATATCTGACTGATCAAATCGGAAGAACTGCTGGCAAATAGCGATTAAGAACTTTGTTCAAGGAAAATGTGATTCAGATGCGTTTTCGATACATTTTATTCTCGACAAATGTATTAGGGTCGACATCCACCTCTTGGACAAGTGGAAGCATTTGAGCTGGCAGAAAATGATCTGAAAGTTGGATGCGATTTTAATTATGCATATCCCCCAATCCTGAATCTGAATGATGTGCACGGGTATTGCTAGTCCATTACTCGGGATACTGTTCTTGCAGGAATGGCCTCGCAGTAGTACAGTGCATGTAAGCACCGTCCTTTCTATACAGGGTGGAAAAGTTCGAGTTCCGTCAATGACCCAAAGAATTTTTATGGGCTTTTTTTCCCAATGTGGTTGAGTTAGTCGATCTGAAGCAAGGGTTGTATGGTTATTTCCATCTAGAACTTGGGTTTTTCGTCCAGCAAAGTGGCATATCGACTACAGAACTCACGAATTTACAGACAATATATACGGTACAAAATGGTCTAAGTCGATAACCCTACAGCAACAACAACAATATGTCATTTCTTGTAGGAGAATGCACTTCAAGTTTATAATATTCACTGAAATCTGCTGTCATATACTGCTGCCATCTGTTCCATTTTTCACACTTGAATCCAAATGAGAACCCCAGACGTTCTCATTTGGATTCAAGTTGAAGGAAATATAAATTTCATATTAACAAACTTATATTATGTAGAGCAGTTTCTAATTTCGCAGACAAAGTAACCTTTTTCATATTAAGTGAACTATTATTATTATTATTATTATTATTATATTAGGGTTACCTAAGGCGCATTTAGGGCTAGAGCCTCAAGCTGCGAACAAATTTAGACTATGTATATAAAGTGCTTAGCATCATAATACACAGCCATTTTTGAATAAACAGAAAACTTTTAAGGTGGCATCGGTTTAGGTTATATCTCATATTGTGAATGCCTTCACAACGAGTTGCCATGATATTGCACTACTTCGAATAAGTAACGCTTCACCTAAGGAGAAGACTAGTGTTACTTATTCTCAGATAGGTACCACCACCCAGACAGCACTGTTTCAGGGCTATTTGATGTATGTATGTGAATATCTACTCGAATATCCACTTGTCCCTATTAGACTTAGAAAAGCAAAAAAGGTAGAGGGAAAGTTATAGTAGGAGTGGAAGAGGAAAAGAAACAGTGTAGAAGAATGAAAGGGACAGTAACTCCTTCAACTCACACCACTCAAAAACTCATAAACTCCTCGAATAGGCAACGCTTCCCCAGTGGAGAAGGCTGTTGTTACCTATTCTCGGAAACTCCGGACATCATCGAGCTCCCCCTAGCAGCACTGTTTCAGGGCTATTTGATGTATGTATGTGAATATCTACTCGAATATCCACTTGTCCCTATTAGACTTAGAAAAGCAAAAAAGGTAGAGGGAAAGTTATAGTAGGAGTGGAAGAGGAAAAGAAACAGTGTAGAAGAATGAAAGGGACAGTAACTCCTTCAACTCACACCACTCAAAAACTCATCGAATAGGCAACGCTTCCCCAGTGGAGAAGGCTGTTGTTACCTATTCTCGGAAACTCCGGACATCATCAAGCTCCCCCTAGCAGCACTGTTTCAGGGCTATTTATGTATGTATGTGAATATCTACTCGAATATCCACTTGTCCCTATTAGACTTAGAAAAGCAAAAAAGGTAGAGGGAAAGTTATAGTAGGAGTGGAAGAGGAAAAGAAACAGTGTAGAAGAATGAAAGGGACAGTAACTCCTTCAACTCACACCACTCAAAAACTCATAAACTCCTCGAATAGGCAACGCTTCCCCAGTGGAGAAGGCTGTTGTTACCTATTCTCGGAAACTCCGGACATCATCAAGCTCCCCCTAGCAGCACTGTTTCAGGGCTATTTGGCCCTTCGTCAGTGAGTGGGTAGGTACCCAAGTGATGCAATGATGGCAAAAACAGTTATGAAGTATAACTCCACAATATGAGAGATGCCTGATGGTGTATGATGTATTTAGACTAAGGCGCATTTAGGGCTAGAGCCTCAAGCTGCGAACAAATTTAGACTATGTATATAAAGTGCTTAGCATCATAATACACAGCCATTTCTGAATAAACAGAAAACTTTTAAGGTGGCATCGTTTTAGGTTTATTCAGAAATGGCTGTGTATTATGATGCTAAGCACTTTATATACATAGTCTAAATTTGTTCGCAGCTTGAGGCTCTAGCCCTAAATGCGCCTTAGTCTAAATACATCATACACCATCAGGCATCTCTCATATTGTGGAGTTATACTTCATAACTGTTTTTGCCATCATTGCATCACTTGGGTACCTACCCACTCACTGACGAAGGGCCAAATAGCCCTGAAACAGTGCTGTCTGGGTGGTGGTACCTATCTGAGAATAAGTAACACTAGTCTTCTCCTTAGGTGAAGCGTTACTTATTCGAAGTAGTGCAATATCATGGCAACTCGTTGTGAAGGCATTCACAATATGAGATATAACCTAAAACGATGCCACCTTAAAAGTTTTCTGTTTATTCAGAAATGGCTGTGTATTATGATGCTAAGCACTTTATATACATAGTCATTAGGGTTACCTGTAATTCAATACATCAACCCATATTTCTATCTGTAAATTGCGTGTATTCTCAGGTCGATTTGCCTGTTTTGCCGGACGAAAACCCCACAGTTTCTATGGGGGGGGGACCTTGCTATCTATGCCTGAGACTGAGTAACTTAGCCACTGAGTGAAAAAAGCCCATTAAAATTCTTCGCGTCATCGACGGGATTCGAACCCGGGCCTTTTCCACCCCCTCGTGGGTGGGGAGGATGGTAACGATACCACTGTGCTACCCGCGAAGACATATTAAGCGAACTGTTACACGTTGCCTGTGAAGGTTTAAGAACTGTAAACTTGTGTAAAATATGCTAAAGTTCCAATGTCAATGCGTGTGTCTGCTCTACTTCATGAAAAGGTTGTCAGGTCATTTTTCTTTATGGAAACAACTGTTACAATCAGTCTTGAATGGAAAATTTTACGTAGCGGAATCACTGGTTACAATGAGGAAACATTATACACCGATGAGCCAAAACATTATGACCAGCGAGTCGTTATGCAAATCGCAGCAACTGCAGGTGAACTACGACGCGTGCGCGGATCGGGACACGGTATAAAAAACACCTGATACTGAGCTCCGTTAATCAGTGTTACTCTTGTTCTTCAGATGGGAAAGACAGCAGACTTAAGCTAGTTTCACAAAGGCCAAATTGTAATGGCCAGACGACTGGGTCACGGCATATCGGAAACGGCAAGGCTGGTGGGATGCTCACGGTTAGCCGTGGTTAGTACCTACCGAAAGGGGTACAAGGAGGGGAAATCCACGAACCGCGGTCAGGTATTGGACGACCACGGCTCATCGATGCTCGAGGTGAGGGAAGACTCTCCCAGACGGTACGTGGCAACAGAAGGGCGACTGTGGCGAAAATAGCTAGTAATTAGAATGCTGATGACGGGAGTAATGTGTCACAACACACAGTACATCGAACCCTGCTGAAAATGGGGCTCCATAGCGGCAGGCCGCTCCGAGTGCCTATGCTGACCACAGTTCACCAGCGACGGCGCCTGCAATGGGCAGAGTGTAGAGTGTGTTTAGTGTTAAACGGCACCAGGGGTTTCCCCCATCTCCACGTAGTATACATTGTGGGTGTGCCAGAGAATTATGGGCAGCCTGGCTACCTCCTAGTGGTGTGTGCGGGCAACGTGGGGTCCCATCAGGGGCCCTGCGGCCAAAAGCCAGGACACCCAACAGAACCCAGCACAATACTTCATTTACAACACAAAAAATTTTTCTGGCTTTCACAGTGATACTGTTTGTCTCCACAGAGTATATATCGCGCAGATGTGGGAAACCACCGGAGGCGCCTTTCCCCCAAAACTATGCACTATGGGTTTTGTATATGTGTAGTGTCATGTACCGTTGTTCCTCTGGTCATTTAGTCGCTGGGCCGGCCCCTAATGGGTTCCAACGTTGTTCACACTCTGCCCTGTGGAGGCAGACCAGTTACATCAGTATTATAGTTATTTCTAGGACCTAAAAAAAAAAAACCACTACAGGTAGGGGTTAGCCAAAAGGATTACTGATTATGTAACTGATGTTGTTATTAAGTTTTTGGGTGTAGGGCTCAGGCAATTTAGAGATGGTTCAGACGCTGGTTATAAGTTAGAGAAGGGTGAGGGAGACTGAAGGCTGGCTGGGGGAAAAGACAGAGATAAGGGGTCCATAGAGAAGATGGCCCCCAAATCAGTGGAGCAGGCCCATGCCCCACCAATGGGAAAAGAGAGATGGCGAGGGGGCAGGCGACCAGGGGTAACCTCCCCCTTGCCTGGGTGGTGGAGAAAAAGAACCACGCAAGGGAGCGTGGCAAAGAAAGCTTAATGGCAGCAGTTGAGCTGTGCTTTGGAGTGTCATAGCTGGGACGAAGGTCCCGTCCCATCTAGTTTTTTTTTTCTTTTTTTTTCAGAGTCTGGCAAGACTGTCACACTTGGGACTGTACTAATGTGTCTCGCCCGATGTATACTTGTCACTACGAGTTCGGAGCTTTCAAGTCTGATCGTCAAGTGTGTTTTATCACTAGACTGTGTCACTAGTACGAGTCTCACCACGGATTTGTCCCTTTTGTTAAGTCAAAATTAGAGATGTATGTTTGCTGCAGTCTGACTTGGGGAGCGGTTTCAGGGCTTCTGTCCATTTGGTCACTGGGTCAGCAGAGCTGCATAATATCACAATTTGTAAAGAATCTAAATCAGGAAGGTCCAAAACAGTGTTGTCATTCATGGAACAGAAGTCCCATCCCAATAACAATGGTAGTCATTAACAGTCCAGTTTGAAATTGATTCAGCAGAGCTACATAATATCACAGTTTGTATTAAAGTGTAAACTGTAAAGTGTGTTTAGGGTCAAGCGGCACCAGGGGTTCCCCCATCTCCGCGTAGTTTACATTGTGGGTGAACCAGTTGACTGGAAAAGCCAGAGATTTAAAAGTGCATGGACTTTGTATATGTGTAATGCCTTGTACCGTTGTTCATCTGGTCATTTAGCCGCCAGACCCCTATTGAGGCCCGACGTTGTCCCACTTTCGCCCCGTGGAGGCAGACCAGGTACTCACTAGTATATAGTTCACTCTGGCAGGTCCTGCCACCTAATTTCCTGAGATTTCAGTGGCTAGGACCTAAAAAAAAAAAAAAATAAATAAAAAAAAAATAAATAAAAATATCGCGTACGCGTCGCGGGAAGCGCTAAAAGTCCAAAATGTTGGGCAAAATTAATTTAGATTGGTGATTTTAGATTGTCTGGGGCATGTTCACATTGCTGTCAGATAGAGTGGGGTGAAGGCTGAAGACTGGGGGGTAGATAGACAGAAATATGGAGCTGAAAGGAAGGCAACTCCAGTTTACAGTGGGGCATGCCCATGCCCCACCAGATGGAAGAAATAGGGTGGCAGGGGACAGCAAACTGTCCCCTCCCCACTCTGCCAGGAACAGGTAAGACAGTGAGCCAAACAAGGGAGCTGGCTCAGGTTGCCAATGTGGCCTGCGTGCATGGGTGGGAGCAAACCAGACCGTAGGGTCAGGTCCACACCATCTAGAAAAACTTGAGGCCCAGCAGAGGCGATCCAATGTTGGTTTGGCTGAATAGGTTGTGCAAAATGTCACAGTTTGTATTGCTGGCAGAGAGCCTCTACCTCTGCAGCTGGCCAGGACCGTCGCGCTTGTTGGAAGGCTCTTCTTCTTCTGAAGTTGACCTCCCGCCAGAGGCCCTGGAGTTCTGAGCACCACCACGGGACAGCACCAGGAATGGGTTTCTTCCTAGGAATGGTGCAGTTGCTAGCTTCTGTAATTATATTTGTGACTTTTCTCTGGTAGGCATCAGGATCAGTGGGATGGTAGTTATTAACTTGCAGCTGCTGGGCTAAGGAGCGCAGCTTCTCCGCGAAAATGTCCCATTTTGCTCTGGAGATGGCATACCTTTGAAGGGTGAATCTTGGAGTTGGGATTCTATCCAAGGATCTTGTTATCTGGTATGTTATGGCCCTGTGGTCTGAGGTGGTCCAGAAATCCTGGACGGCCCAACTCACGATGAAGTTTGATATATTTCTCGTAGCCAAGGTGACATTAATTGTGGATTCCCACAGGGTATTACAAAAGGTGGGAAGGTTGTCCAGCCTGTTTAGAACAGTAAGCTGGGAATTTGCCAGAAGATCTTCAAGTTTTTGGCTGTTTCTACAGCCATGCCTGTCAGTAGTAGTGCTGAACCAAACAGGTGACCTGCAGTTGACGTCACCACCGATGATGATCTTTTCATTTGGGTGAGTTGTGAGGATGATCTCCAGATACCTTGTGTATGGAAGTATATCAATCCCCGGTCTGCAGTATAATGAGACTATATAAAAATTTCCCAGGGGCTGATGATATGGGTACATGCTGCCCAGGCTGTGCATAAATGGAGTTTTGGTGACAGTTATGTCAGGGGTCCTAGTTGCTATTGCAGCCCAGGGGGCCTCTTCATCAACTTGAGTAATTTTATATGTGAGGGGGGTACTCCCTGACTTGATTTGCTTAGGTGTATGGTTCCCGTCAGATCAGAATATCAAAGTTGCCTTCATCTACCTTTATTCTTAGCTGTTCAGCTACAGCTTTTGCCCGTTGTGCATTTATTTGGAGTGTCTTCAGGACGCTGGTGTTGTACGGTTTAAGACGTTAGACCATAATCGGTCTTTGATTGGTGTAAACTCTTGACCTTTAAATATATCGGACATTTGTTGTCACGGGTGGAGTGTTCGTGAGGCATCTTCTGACCCTTGCAATTTGCACAGATGGGCAGTTTTTCTTTATTAGGGCACGTATTATACTCGTGGCCCTTTTCAGCACAATGGCCACAGGTAGCAGCAGCCTAGGTGCAGGTGTGAGTCGTGTGTCCAAACCTGCAGCATTTATAGCTTTTGGGTACAGCCACGTGCTCCCTGAAGCGGTGGCTGCCCCAGTTTATGAAAACTCTGTCTTGGTGAATGACTGGTTGCCAAGCAATAGGGGCAATTTCAAAAATCCAGTTTACACTATTTCCATTCCTAGTCTTTGTATGGTACTTTAGAGTGATAATTTCCTCCGGGTTGACGTCTGGGAGTGTTCTCTGGATATTTCTTCCTACTCAGGTTCGTCCCGCACCTGAGTAGGGGTGAGATCTTTGTCAACGTCAACGACGATAATGGAGGGTCCATTTTTCTTTGGTGGTGCAGCTATGAGCCCAAGCATTGGTATCTTTGGGTTGTTCATAATATCAGCAGCTTCTTGGCCAGATTCAGTTTCTATGATTACCCCCACATTTCGGGTCTTTCTAATTGACTTGATCCTAGTGTTTTGGAAGTCTGTGGTCAATTCTGTAATTACTGTCTGTTTTACTTCCTCACTGGTTTTTGTAGATTCTGGGTGTGTGGGCCTGAGAACAACCAAGTGTGGTTCCTTTATGAGAGTCATCTTTCTTGTTATTGGTGCCCTGTTTATGTTATGTGAACTGGGTTTTGAATTCCTCAGCGCATCAGCATAAGAGAAGGAGCGCTGCTGGTTATTTGATTTCCACTCTACTTGATAGAGTGGAAATCAGGCCTCTAACTTGGCCTGAGCTTTCTCGTTTTCAATGTCGAAATTTAGTAAAATGAGTTCCATCTTACCCCAGAATTGATTTTTTTCTCCTCTGAGAGTAGTGGTGATTTGATTGTCCGATTTGGCCATTAGTGTTTCTATCTCTGACCTGAGGGCAAAAACCTGATCCATAATGGATCTCTCGGGGAGGGTGGACATATCAAAGATGATGCCAGGTAAATTGGCCTCTATTGGTTGAGTTGTCTCTGGTGGTTCATTGTAGCCCTAATACCATTCTTAAGGACACTAGGATGTGTAGCGTCTGTATCAATGCGCGCTCGAAAGGTAGGTTTGCAGGGCTTGTCAGTCTCTTCTACTTATTGGGTAGAGTCATTCTTGTGCTGTTCCAATATTTCTTCCAACATGCGTCACACACAGGGCATGTCATATATAGATGTCTCCCTAGCAACTCCCAATGTTGGGCAAAGAGTCCAACAAACCATCACAACTAGTGACTATAATGCTATAACATTCACTGTCACACAAGGAATAAGATCCACCAGGAATGACAGTTCAGGCCAATTCAGATTTCAAACGAAATCTGCAAACTGTGATGAGTTTGAAACTACCATAAAGGAGGAATTGACAGACGAGGACATACTGACCCTACAAAATCTGACAGCAGAAGAGCATATCGAGAGCCTGCAAAGAAAAATAATAAAAGCGTGCATTGCATCCATGAAGCCCCGAAGAAGGAAAAAAATACCATGTCCCTTTTGGTGTGGCAGAGTGAGAAGCCATACCAAAAGGAAGTAAGGCAAAAAATAAGTCATATATAGGGGCCCCGACGGAACCGCTCTTCACAAACGAGGAAATTGGTTACGCTATCGCCACCATGAGGAGCAGGATATGCCTGTGCCATAATGTCATTGAAGTTGAGATCGTAAAGAGGGTGGCAGTTGGCCCCCCAAGCCATTCATGGGATCCTTAACTCCTGCCTTCTTGCTGGCACCTTCCAGAGGACTTGGAAACTAGTCAATCTGAAAATTATTTTGAAAGGGCCACACAAGTCAGAACAGGATCCCACATCCAACCGGTCGATTACCCTCTTTCCGGTTTTGGGCAAGGTCCTAGAGAAAGTAATCGCGACCAGATTGATGGAAGCATAAAAATCAAAAGGCCTTTACTCGCCGAAACAATATGGCTTCACCCCTGAACGTGGCACTGAGGATGTAATCACCGAATTAATAGCAACCAGAACAATACCGACAGCAAATACCTTCTTGCTCTCTTTGTGGACTTCGCGGAGCCTTTGACACACTATGGTGGCAAAGCGCCCTTGCGAGGTTCAGGGAGGCCGAGATCTCTGCACCCCTCTACTCCCTGCTGTCTGACTACTTTAAAGACTACGATATTATGGTGAGAAGTGGAGTTCATGAAATCAGGAGGAAAGTCACAAGGGACTGCCCACAGGGTTCGATATTAGGCCACTTATGCTGGAACGTGGTGTTCGACTGCTCGCTGGGAAAAAACTTTCAATCATCAACCTTCATTGCCTACTCAGTTGATCCCACTATACTCACGGCTGATAACTTTAGGAGAGAAACTGAGAACAGGACAAAGTTAATTGTCAAGGAACTCACTACATGGACAGAAAACAACAAACTAAAGGTGTCAGCAAAGAAGACAGCACAAATGCTTATCAAGCTTGACAGGAAACGACCGCTAGCAATTAAATATATGGATCAAACGATCAAGTATACCCAAACAAACAGATACTTGGGAATAATAGTAGATGAGACACTCAGCTTCCTCCCTCAAGCTAAATATATAAAAGAAAAAAACCAAAACCTTGTTTGCAATAAAACAGATAACAAGACAAGAGTGGGACCTTACAGCTCACACACTAAGGCTCTATTACAACTGCATTTTTCTCACAACACTCTCCTACGGTGCCGGGGCTAGGGTTTATAGACAAACAGCTGAATCAAACGCAACGGTTAGCTCTACTAACCATGTCCAGAGCCTGCCGAACAACTTCTACTATGGCCCTATGGGCACTGCTTGGGAAGATGCCAGCCCATCTGGAAATACAATATTGGTATCTTAAATAAAGGCTAAGAAAGAATGTACTCACCACCTTGGATGACATCACCATCAACCTACAAACAGAGAAGAAAGAGGACCTAACAAGAATAAGAAATAAACTTAAGGAGAGGTGTCAGGAAACCTGGTCCATAGCTGAAGTGGGGGGATACGACTAGGCGCTACATCCTGGAAGCAAGAGAATTGATCAAGAAAGAAAAGCTATGGATGGCACCAGGCCTACACACATTCCTTATGACGGGACATGGTAGCATAAACACAAAACTGCACTAACTAGGACTGGCTCAAGCACCGCACTGCCATTGCGGTGAAATAGAAACAGCTGACCACATCCTCGATGAACGTTATTACTATCAAGACCTCAGACAGGAGCTCTCATTGGTGGATGCCATACCGCCAATGAATAAAGAAAACCTGATTGCAACAGAAAGTAACTTCAAGGCCTTTAACAGACGAGAGGACGCCCAAACTGGACTTGACAATCGCCAACTCATGGACAATAATTAAGCGAGAACAACATCAAAACTCATCTTTCCCATACTCCCCCTACCATTCTGACTGGGCGAATCTTTCTACTTGCTTAACACTTATTTCTTATATCTAGGGTCGATCTTCACTGAGATCTGCCCCTTTCTATCCCCTCTTTCTCCTTCCTTTACCTTGAGCACTCCTAGGAGAGCTCAGAATGATGACAATAAAACCTGGCAAACATATGGACAATAATTAAGTGACGAAAACACCAAATCTCGCCTTTTCATTTACTACCTCACCATCCTGAGTGGGGGAAATCTTTCTACTTGCTTAACACTTATTCCTTCTAACTAGGGCCGATCTTCCCTTAGACCTTCCCCCTTTCTGTCCCCTCCCTCTCCTTCCTCTACCTTGAGCGCTCCTAAAGTTCTTTAGGACACTCCTAAAGTTCTTTAGGAGTGTTCAGCAGGATGATAGTAGAACCCGGCAGGCTTTCACGTGGCAGGGTTGGGGGGGTTGGAGACGGCGACTCGGTGTCTCTGCCCCCCACCTGCTAGGTTGCCGATCATGTCACAACAGAACATGACACCAGCCCAGACAACACACAGCACACTCCTGGCTCCGCTCAGGTAACACACACACACACACACACACACACACACACACACACACACATCATTGCTGACTAGGTACACCCTTTAATGGCAACGGTGGTCTTCCCCTCTGGCGGTGCCGTCTTTCAGCAGGATAATACGCCATGCCACAACACTCGAATTGTTCGAGACTGGTTCGCGGAACATGACGAAGACTTCCAGATATTGCCCTGGCCTCGAAATACCCCAGACATCAATCCCATCGAGAATCTGTGGTTTGTGTTGCAAAAGCAACTCCGATCTGCAGTTTCAGCACGGAGTTTACAAGAGTTAAAGGATCTGCTGGTTACGGGTTGATACCTGATACCACAAGACACATTTAGAAATCTTGTAGCGTCCAAGCCTCGCTGGGTAGGAGCTGTTTTGGCTGCATGTGAAGGACCAACATCATATTAGGTAGGTGGTCATAATGTTTTGGCTCATCGGTGTATACTACCACCTCCTGAAGGATCATGTTCTGCAACAACCCAACGACCCGCGACTAGAGGTGGTGTTCCATGGCATTGAAACAGCAATTTCCTTGAGTTACTCAGTGCTTAATGATCTCATATATTTGTATCATTACTCACTTGGTTTGTCTTCCTAGGAGATTATGTAAGTTGTGGATTTGGTAGAAATGCTTCTTGAACTGTCAAATATCCCAAACTTATTAACTCTGAAGACCAGAATTACTAATGCCATTGTTTCTGTAATACCTAATAAAGACATGAATATCTACTTCGTGCATCTATTCATGAGTATCCTTCTTTAAGGATACTCATGATGCATTATGTAACAAAATTGTCCATATAAACATGTTAGCATAAACCAACTCACACAAAAATAACGAAGTTAAAAATAAATAACACATTAAAAATGCACATGAAAGTTCCAGAAACTTTTAACCATTCATCGTATCGTTGCAAGTTGCAAAAAAATCGAATTTTGAGATAATAGAGGACTTCAGTTTGTTGTAGAGTTTTGGGTGCATCAGTGACTCTATATTGAACCGTACTTATTGTCTTGTGTTCTGTGGTCACATTGCTGTTTTCTGAACAAAAAACTAGAATTTTCAGACGAATGACATGCTACCCTCGCCTGAGACCAACTAAAGAATATTTTCTGATGCTATCGAGGCAGTGTTACATGGGTCGGAAAACTGCTAGCTTAGGGGGGGGGGGGAATACCCGGACTAATCAATTAACAGTAGCCGCTGGCAAAGGTGAAAGTGATTCTTGCACTGCTTCTATTGGAAATAGCAGCAACCTGGAAAACAAGGTGCAGGGTATTCCAAGGACTGCTGGAAATCATTACGGAACAAGGAAATACATGGGGTGTGATAGGGTACCTTAGAATAGGAACAGATGCATGTATAATTGCGTGTACACCAATGCTAGAAGTTTGGTAAATAAATTTGATGAATTTGAAGTTTTGGTCAAAACATCAAAGGCAGATATTGTTGGGATATCAGAGACGTGGTGTCACACAGATATAAGGAATGCAGAACAAGAATTTGGGGAGGATAATGTGAACAGGAAGGATAGACAGAATAGCAAGGGAAGAGGGGTTATGCTATTAGCTAAGAAACACATAAAATCCAAGGAAGTACAGCCAGTCGACATGGCTGTAGTGCAGTGTCCAGTCAGTTTGGTGTGATATAAGCACAGAGAAAGCAACATTGAGAGTAGGAGCATGTTATAGGTCCAATCATGAGTACAATAAACAACTGTACAGAGAAATAGAGTGAGCCAGTAAACCAGAGTGTCTTATAACGGGGGATTTTAATTTCCCAGAGATTGACTGGAATTTGTGGGTTGGTCACTCACACACTAGCAAAGCTTTGGATTTATTGGATGATTGTTTTCTACAGCAGCATGTTCGGGAGGCAACTAGAGGGAGTAATTCTCTTGATCTGATTATCAGTAGTTATTCTTCATGCATTAAGAATCTGCATAATATCGGTGTTTAGATACACCATAGATAACTCTTAATAAACTACAAAGTAGTTGTTGTAGGCATCATTTGCTCTTTCTCATATTGTGCTCTGCCTTCACGACGAGTTGCCATGATATTGCACTACTTCGAATAAGTAACTCTTCACTAATAGAGGAGACTATTGTTACTTATTCTCAGTTGAGTACACTGTGATCACAGTGTGCTGAAGTGGGATTTACTCAAAGTGGTAACTACATCAGGGGTAAAGGGAAGGGTTTTGTCTTTCGTAAAGGTGACTACATACCAACTAAGAAATATTGTTCAAGGTTTAGGCCTAAATGGATGTTAGATGAACTAACAATAGTCTCCTCTATTAGTGAAGAGTTACTTATTCGAAGTAGTGCAATATCATGGCAACTCGTCGTGAAGGCAGAGCACAATATGAGAAAGAGCAAATGATGCCTACAACAACTACTTTGTAGTTTATTAAGAGTTATCTATGGTGTATCTAAACACCGATATTATATAGATACCAAACTCTTAAAGTATTATGCTTTGTGCATTTATTTATTTTAAATATTAAGAATCTGCAGATAAAGGAACCACTAGGTGGCAGTGATCACAGTGTGCTGAAGTGGGATTTACTCAAAGTGGTAACTACATCAGGGGTAAAGGGAAGGGTTTTGTCTTTCGTAAAGGTGACTACATACCAACTAAGAAATATTGTTCAAGGTTTAGGCCTAAATGGATGTTAGATGAACTAATTAGACATGTGGCAGAGAAGAAAAATGAATGGGATACATATAAATTAACAGGTGACACGGGAGCCTATGATAGATATAAGCTGGTTTGTAACCAAGTCACAAAGGAGGTGAGGCAGGCAAAGGCAAATTACAAGAAATCGTTGGCAAAGGATGCAAAGAAAAACAGCAAAGAGTTCTTTACTTATGTAAATTCTAGAAGGAAAGGGATGAATCAGATTGGTCCACTTGATATCGATGGTTTAATCGTTGATGATCCTACTCAGGTAGCTAACAAACTAATTGAGTGTTTTGCATCTACATGCACACATGAGGTATTAAATAACTGAGAGCAAAGTGGAGGAGAAATTGTTTGAGATAAACCTAAAAAAGGCACCTGGGGTGGATGGGATCTATCCAGTTATATTAAAGGAGGAGGCAGCAAAGTAAGTAAGCAAACCCTTAGGCATAATTATGGGAGCTTCCTTGGACTTACGGAAAGTACACATGGACTGGAGGTGTGCAAATGTGACTCCAATTCACAAAGGAGGAACAAAGAGCGCCACAAGTAATTACAGATATTACTTTAACTACTGTTCCAGGGAAATTAATGGAGGCACTGGTTAAAGATGCATTGCGGAATCACCTAGACAAGATTTGAGTTCTAGCTCGGACACAGTACGGGTTTGGTAAGGGAAAGTCTTGTCTGACCAATTTGATTGGATACTATGATGTGGTCATAAATGAACTGAATGCAAAGAAAAATTTTGATATCATATATTTGGATCTTAGAAGGGCTTTTGATACTGTTGCACACGAAGACTGCTGCACAATTTGGAGCAGTGTGGCATTGGAGGCATATTGCTGATAAGTATAAAGGGATGGTTAGTGTGGAAGACAGAGAGTGGTAATCAACGGTGAGAGTGGTAATAAACCCCAGGGGCTCATATCTGGTGAGTATGGGCTTGGCGCATCCAAGGTCCTGAGCTGAATATCATCATTCTTCTCTTTCTTGGTGATTCCCTTTTACTTTTGGCTCTCTCTCTGTCAGGGTAACTAGGGATTTTTTTTGGCTGGTGCAGCATAAGCCTCAGGCTTCCTTGCACCCTATAGCTAATAATAATAATAATACGAAGGTCTGCATGGTTGTTAATGACACAAATAACAGCATGCTGCTGCAACAGGATCTAGAAAAGTTGAGCAGATGGGCTGAGAGGTTGCAACTGAAGTTTAACAATGATAAATGAAATACTGCATATGGGAAGCAGTAACCCCAGAGGACCGTATCAACTGTGTGGTACTACACTGGTGAAGGTAGAGAATGAAAAGGACCTGGGGGTAATTGTCAGGCAGATATGAAGTTTTCTGAGCAGTGCAGCTGGTCTGCAAGTTTAGTTCATGGTGTCTTGTTAATGATATACAGGAAAAATCCTAGCAGGGATAAGGAGGTGATTTTTCCCTTTTATAAGGCAATGGTGACACCACACCTTAAGTACTGTATACAGGTCTGGAGGCCTCATTTTAAGAAGGAGGTAGAGCTGTTGGAACGAGTACAGAGAAGAAGAGAGAACAGAGAAGAAGAACAGAGAAGAAGAGAAGAGAAGAGAACGAGTACAGAGAAGGGCACCAAGATTAGTGAATTGTTGGTTTTATGAAGAAAGGCTTAAATTTTGCAGTTTGTGTCTTGAGACTAGTCACCTGCGAGGTGATCTGATTGAGGTGTATAAAGCCTTGAATGGTTTGAGTATGCTCAATGCTGATGGGATTCTTCCTCTTGCTCAGAAAAATCGCCTGAGAGGAAATAAATTCAAACTGAATAAAGACAGTTGTAGAATAGATGTGTGGAAGGTTGCCTTTAGCCAGCGGGTGGTTGATTGCTGGAACCAACTTCCATCTGTCGTTGTAGAAGTTGATAGCTTAAATAAAGTTAAGGCAGAGCTAGACAAACACTTGGACCGGGTGGACGGGTGAAATGAGAAGGTTGTTTTTTTTCGGCTGATTCTATATAAACTTGCTTTCTTGTATCATGTGCCTTTACTGATGTTAATGCTAACTCAGCCACGTTGTCAAAAATAAGGCCCATAAAAATTCTTCGAGAACTGATTCTACCAACGGCCCTATCGGGAAGGGTGGTCTTGGGGGGCTTCTTGTATTCAGGATGTTTCATAATATGTAGGCTGCTCTTCCAGAAAAAAAAAAATTCATATAAACATGCGTTCGATTGTGAAAGTTTGCAGAGTTATGACTATTTTAATTTTAAAAATGCGTATGCAGTTTTCGATTGTAAAAAATTATGAAATCAATAAGGATTACCTTTATTTTTGATATAGGACGCTTCTTTTTCAACCAACTCTCTTGGTTCAAAGCATTTACAATTATTTGTAATGGCGATATAAAATTTATGAAAAATGTTAATCGTCTTCCCCACTGTCCGAACGATAGTGATCTAAACCCCAAAGTGTCAATATTGAGTGCTCAACCCAGCTCCGCTCTACAACCACCATACTTCTGCCAGTAAGGAAAACATTAAGTCAAACGACATTGAAATTAAAATTTAATTTTAATGTCTGGTGGTTGTAGACTGGAGTTGGGTTGAGCGCTCAATATTGAGACTGTGGGGTTTGGATCATTATTGTTCTGACAGTGGGGAAGATGTTTAAGATTCTTCACAAATTTTTTTGTATCGCCATTACAAATAATTGTTAATGCGTTGGACTAGGAGTGTTGGTTGAAAAAGAAGCGTCCTATATCAAAAATAAAGGTAATCCCTGTTGATTTCATAATATAACAGAATATAGGAATTATCGAGCACTTAATAGCTTTCTATTACCAAATGGTAAAATGTGGATAAGAAAAAGCAAACATGTATCCTCCATTTATGGACGGGATTCGAAGTCAGGTCTTTTTTACTCAGTGCGGGGAGGACGACGATTCTACAAACTGTGCTAATCATGTGTATTAATATGAATAACCATTTTACTAGGCATGTGTTCGCATAATCTTATTTATTATTGTTTTTTTCAATTTTATCAATCTATTCTGATAGTATTTATATTAATCCGTTTAAGTGATTTTATGTTATATTAATTCGTTTCAGTGATAGAGACGGATTTAGACTGCCACTGCCTGAGGCGCAGTATTGTAGTAGGGTTTCAGGAACATCAACGACTAAGGCCATATTGCTCCTTATATCCATCCTGTCTGTGTTCTTGGGCCGATTTTCTGTTTTGCTGGAGGAAGAAAAAAAAGCATGTTACCCTCTCCTGAGACCTACTAACTCATCCAAGCTGTGAAAAAGGGCGCAAAATCTTCTCCCTTCATCGACGAGACTCGAAATGAGGTCTTTTTCACTCGGTGTGAGGAGGACGGCGATTCTACCAACTGTGCTAACCACGAGGAGGGGAGCATCGTCCACATGTGCAATGTGTGCTACGCACACAGGCGCCAGGAGGCCAAAGGTAAAATTCGTTGAATTTTACCTTTTATTATTTTCTGATGTTTTTAATTAATGGGGCGCCGTATAAATATTTACACACATGCTGATCACGAGGGTAGGCGTAATTGAAATAAATGGGCTATCCTATAGGCTTCTAGAAAGGTGCCTGTAAGAGGACCTTTCAAACCATTTCCTTGAGCTGTTCTTTAATGAAAAACCCTAAAGTAGCACCTTATGCATCTGTGCATAAATCGACCCCTTTTCAGTAAAGTTCATATGTATTATTAGGGTCATAACTGAGAATTACAGAATGCTATTTCCTTCTTCCCTCCCAAATAAATTAGACCCATTTCCTGTTGTTGACCATCCTGTACTACGGGGGTTGAGATGTGATTATTATGGCATTTGTACATGAAAATAATCAATCGACCACTTGACCTACTTTTCTTCGCTAAGTTTGTGGATTATTTTTTTCAGTAGAGTAGTGTCCGTTTAATAGAAAACAAATGTAGCGAGTTCTAAGAAATCAGTGAAATGAGTTGACGGCGTTTCTAGTTGACACATCATGTGTTAAAAAAAACACACACACACATTGTATGTGTTAAAAGAATAAGTGTGCGCTAATGAGTTTTGCCAATGTACAATGTACACATAAAAAAATCAACAAAGTTAACTTTTCTTATAGTATCAACAACAAAGCGATCAAAAAAGTTAGTTCTGCCAAAAATTTGTGTATTTTCATTAAAGAATCGCTTTCCTTTGATATTCATGTCTCAAAATTGTTAGGGCGGCTAGCAAAAAACTAGGATTTCTTAAAAGCATTAACCAAGACTTCAACCAATTGGCACTATTCATATATATTTCCAAAATTTATGTTAGGTCAGCCCTGGAATATGCCTCCCAGATCAGGCCCCCACATACAGCTTACCAAAAAGAAGAAATTGATAATATCAAAAAAAAAAAAAAAAAGCAATGCAATAGGTCTGTTTCAAAAGTGGATTAGAATATAATGAGAAATCTTACCCTTTGGACTTGAAACGCTGAAAAAAAAGAAGATAGAAGCCGATGTACTATTTGACCATCAATGGTGACATAAATTGCCCTCACCTCATCTCACAAATTAACTTAAATGCATCGAAAAGAGCCATCCACTGCTTAAACCATCCTATACTAATTCTGGATATTACTACTACTATAACAGGTCTGCAAGATCAATCAACAAAGCAAACTTGGAGATATCTGATACCCCTGGACACTTCAAGAGTCACTACTTACCTGAGCTCTTAAATTACTTTTTTTTTCTTCATTTACGTACTTTTTCCATTTTTTTTTATCAGATGCAATTTGTATTCCAAGTCTCTGCTTTGAAGCTGTGTAACTTTATTAGTGTTGCTGCACACTAAGGCATGTTTATTTGCCGTTTTGTAGCTGCTTAAATAAATAACTATGTTTGAATTATATGATACCATTATAATTTCTGTTTGCTGTCTCATAATTTAATAATAATTTTACTCGAAAGTTTAAAAAGAATAACTTATCGAAATAGTTCACAGCAATCATTATTTATACCTGTCCTTCTGTGGTCAAGAGACTGTTAGCAAATTGAGAAAAATGTCCACTTGAAAATAAGATTTACAATCTGCGTAGTTAAGAAACAGGCATTCGTTTGGCGGATATCCTCTGCCTTTATCTCTAACAAATGACGTCACGGGAAATGAATTTTAGCAGTAAACGCAGACTCGCATAGTGAACTGGGGACTAAATGGCACGTTTAGCCATTTGTCGAACGTTGCTTATGTGAGTGCGTGTCTGTGACTTCTACCTTTGCCATTCTTCAGATTTCTTTAATGGTACCTCGTGTTTCCCTTGCTTGGATAATGCAGTTTATGTGCTAGTGTTTTTTAAAGGTAATGCTGTAAACAAAATCGTCATATCAGTTGGTTTCATGGTGGAAATGATCAGTGTTGCTGCGACCTTAGCACATGGATGACGATACAAAGTTCATGCGGCTATATCAGATTCAACAATAAATTAGGCTTAGCTGTTAAATAGCTTAAGAGTAATAGAATAATAAAAGTGAGTTTATTCAGTTTAATTAGCAATTTCTTGTTTCGAGAAGTGTTTACGAATTGTATGCAGTTTTTGACAGGAGCATTAACCGATCTTCAGGTTAGCCCTTTAATGCAGTTTTGGTCGTAACGTAAAAGAAAAAAAAGAAAAAAAATCGTAACTACCACGCCTTCGTAAGCGTAAGGAAGCTTAGTTAATTAGAATATCAAGTGCTATTTATTTTGCTCACAAGTTATTCGTAAATTTTTTGGTGATTCGCTTTGTAGAATATCTTGAAAAATTCTAAAATGGCGAAGAAAACGTACGATTTGCTTTTTAAGTTGCTTTTGATTGGAGATTCTGGGGTAGGAAAAACGTGCATTTTATTCCGCTTTTCTGATGACTCCTTCAGTCCAACGTTCATATCAACTATAGGTGAGTATTTTGAAAAAAAAATTGTAAATGATATAAAGAATCTGAAAAAAATATATGCAAATAATTTTAAATGAAGGTTTCTTACCCTGTAATAAAACAAAAATACTGGTATTCAGTTTTATTTATAACAGCTGATGTTTCAAGTTTAATGTATGTGGTATATAATTTTTTTTAAATGTATTTATTATTACAATTATTATCTACATATATATATTTTTTTTGGATTAAGTGAAGGTAAAAGAATAAAGCGGACAAGAGGTTTGACTGTTTGCATTTGAGTATCTTGTTCATGTTATCGTGAAAATGATTTAATTGATATTTGGGAGAAGTTGGATTTTTATGATCTATCAATGCTATTCTGAGTAGAATGTTTTCCATTATAGTGAGCAGCTACTAGTTTGGAGATGAATGCTTTGAAATCAGTTTGCTGACACACACTGGGCATGTGACCCTATCCAGCTTGATTTCCATTTAATGAATCTTATGTTCTTTTTTTCGTATTAAAATTGATGTTAAAAGCATAGCATTTGCCAGTTTTTTTTTTTTTACATACAATGGACTTGTCAACAAAAGCTCAAAATAATTTGATAATGAATGTCATTTTCTGATCACCTTGTGCTTTCGTTTTATTTTCCAAAAGATTATTTTTCTCTTATTTCAGGATACGCCAAAGTTAAGATTATCATCTGTTCTTTCCTATGTATAAATGTGTGGAGGAGACAATATCTTTTATGAGAATGACATGTTGGTGACAAAATGGCTCTCCTGAGAGCATTTTGTTAGTAGACTTAAGTATTTGCAATTCAGTGTTCAAGTATCATAGTATCAGTTAAATCATGCAACCTCACTGGTTATTAACCGGCAGAAGTCATTTCAGGAAAGCTGTTGCACAAAGATAACTGTCTTGGGGCTCCAGTACTTCTTTTTAATTTAATTTTATTTTAGGTAAATAAGGATGACATTTGAATGTATTTTAAGGAACTAAAATATTATTAATTTAGTACTGATCCATAGCAAAGAATATAAATTAATTGTAGTTATTATGGAAGTTGTTTTTAACAATGAGCATTTTTTCCCTCTCCTTTAGATGAAGTGAAGGTTAATCAAAAATTCAGTAGGTAGTTTGCTCATGCCAATCAGCTGCTGTTGTAGAAGATCAGAAGTAGCTGTTCATTAAAATTAAGTACCTCTTATTTTATGGAGGTGTTAGTATTTAATGTTAAATACTGACACCTCCCATTAGTTTTGAAAAAGCAGGGACAATTCTACTGAGACATTGTTGTAGAAATGAGTAATTATTTATTAGGAATTATTAGTTAGTTTTAGTTAATCATTAGTTGTTAGAATGCATTATTTATTAGAACTAGTTTATAGTGGCTCTTGTCACTAAAAACTAGAGAAAATTATATTATAAAATTTATTTAGCTATTGTAACAAAACAAAATAGACAACCTTATTATTAAAATTTTAGAACCGGAGAACTATACAGCTATTAAGCAACGTATCTACCAAAATTAAGTGAAAATAAATATTGAGTTTTGATATAAAGGAAGCTAGTTCTGTTAAAATGTGCCCATTCCCAGGATGAAAGATGACATTCCAAACTGCATTCAAGACAGCAAATCTAATTTTTAGATTTGTTCTTTCATGGTTATGATGTTTAAACAAGCTTATTTCCAGCTTTTTTTGAAGCAGTACAGAGCAATTTCCAAGAAATTGCTTTTATTTCTTTATGCAATTTTAGGCCTATTTTAGTGTGATCTTCTGTTTTGAGATCATGGATAAGTTACTTTTAACTGTGATGTTACAACATTTTTTTTTTGTTGTAAGTTGTTTGTTCACTATATTTCCTGGAATTATAAACAAACTTATAATTATAAGCTGGATATATGTATTACCTATATCTTCCACTTTTGGTTCTGGATTTATTCTGGCATTGTTAAACTTTCTTCACAATTTTTCCATCTGTGATTCATTTAGCACTTTTTTTTTTTTTTTTCCCGAAGCTAATTCTAAGTAAATCATTGGATATGTCAACAGATTTTACGTAACCATTTTCTCTGAACTCATTTACAATACAAGTACTTATGTCTTATGTAGGTGATGTCATTTTTTTTTCCCAACTAGAGTTGATTTGAGTCATTTCTCTGCACACCAGAATCTCTAATTTTTTAGGCCATCTTTTTCAGTTTGAATTAGTTGTGAAATTGGCCAAGACTTAAATACATAATTTTATTTATTTTCTTTTTCTTTAGCATTCTTGTTTCACAAAGCCGATGCTGCATATTTTAGTTCTGTTTCCATTCTGGCATTGTAAAATCATCTTCACATTATATGGTTTTGCCACCTTTGTGGCTTATATAGCAGATAATTTTTCCCTTTCTTTTGACTGACAGGAAATATTTTTCCAGATGATTCTAAACAAATCAGATATGTTGGCAGGTTTTAAGCTGTCTGTAAGCCATCTTATTGGCAACCTATTTTTCTCCTCTTATATCATGAGTCTGGATAAAACACATTCTTTCCAATACATTCCATTCAATGCCTCCTGTGGTCTTCTGACAGAAGAATCAAAAGAATTCTTTTGAATCTTGATGCTAAAAAAAAGCTCCAGGTCCTGTTGTCTGTTTTTTTTCACTTGTTCTCAAAATCTGTTTCTGAGCTTGCTTCTGTTCTGTATCACCTTTTTATATTTTCTTATTCCACCGGTGTTTATCTTTTTGTTTGGAAATTTGTTCATATCTTACCAGTTCATAAAAAGAGACTAATCTTTCCCTTACAGTTATTGTCCCATTGCACTTATTTTTTTTCTTTCCTAAGTAACGGAAAATCCATCAACTGGCAACTCTTAAAACATCTTAACCTTCTATCTGATCAGTGATTGCCTATTTGGATTCTGCTACTGTCATCCACTGGTGATATTTTGGTTTATGTTGATCATTTTTGGACGAATTCAATGGAAAATTTGGTCAAACTGAGGCAGTTGCTGTTAACCTTTCTATGGCTTTGATAGTGTTTGTCATAGTCTTCTAAACAAGCAGATTTTGACTTCAATCCTAAAACTCCTCAATGCTTCAATACTAATGATATTAAGAGTAGGAGACCGGCGGAATTACTTAGCAAGTACAGGTCACTGTTGAAAAAAAGCCGTGAATTAGGGTTGAATTTGAAAGTGTCTGCAATTCTGCCCAGACACGATAGGAGGGAGTATATGATGAGAGCCTTGTCGATCAATTCGGCCCTGGAGGGATTGTGCAAGGCTCAAGGGATAGAATTTTTTTCAGCCTGGACTGTACTTGTTAACAGGAGAGATTGCTTCTACAGGGATGGGATACACTTAAATAGAAAGGGTGCAAGAATTTTTGCTGATGCTGTCGAGGCAGTGTTAGGTGGGTCGGAAAACTGCTAGTTGGGGGGGGATACAAGGACTAATAGATTAACAGTAGCCACTGGCAGAGGTGGAAGTGATTCTTGCACTGCTTCTATTGAAATGAGCAGAAGCCTGAAAAACAAGATGCAGGATATTTCAGAGACTGCTGGGAGTCATTGCGGTACAAGTAAACACATGGGTTGTGTTAGGGTAGCTAAGAATAGAAACAGGTGCATGTATACCTGCGTGTACACCAATGCTAGGAGTTTGGTAAATAAATTTGATGAATTTGAGGTATTGCTCAAAACATCAAGGGCAGATATTGTTGGGATATCAGAGACGTGGTGTCACACAGATATAAGTAATGCGGAACTGGAATTTGGGGAATACAATGTATATAGAAAGGATAGACAGGACAGGAGGGGAGGAGGGGTTATGCTATTAATTAAGAAACACATAAAGTCCAAGGAAGTGAAGCCAGTCGACATCGATGGACAGGGCAGTGTCGAGTCAGTTTGGTGTGACATAAGCATAGGGAAATCAAAATTGAGAGTAGGAGTGTGCTATAGGCCTAATGACACTGATGAGTATAATAAGATATTGTACAGGGAAATAGTGGGCCAGTAAATCAGAGAGTCTTATAATGGGGGATTTTAATTTCCCAGATATTGACTGGAATTTGTGGGTTGGTCACTCGCACACTAGCAAGGCTTTTGTGGATTTATTGGATGATTGTTTTCTACATCAGCATGTTCGTGAGGCAACAAGAGGGAGCAATACTCTTGATCTGATTATCAGTAGTGATTCTTCATGCATTAAGAATCTGCAGATAAATGAACCACTAGGTGGCAGTGATCACAGTGTGTTGAAGTGGGATTTACTCAAGGAGGTAACTACCATCAGAGGTAAAGGGAAGGGTTTTTGTTTTCGTAAAGGCGACTATGATGGTCTGAGACAGTATTTAAATTCTATACAGTGGGACCAACTGATGATGTTACCAACAGCAAACTCAAAATGGGAAGCATTCAAGGAACTAATCTTGGAGGCTACTAGGCTTTACATACCAACTAAGAAATATTGTTCAAGGTTTAGGCCTAAATGGTTGTCAGATGAACTAATGAGACATGTGGCAGAGAAGAAAAATGCATGGGATACATACAAATTAATGGGTGACATGGAAGCCTATGATAGATATAAGTTGGTCTGTAACCAAGTCACAAAGGGGATTAGGCAAGCAAAGGCAGACTACGAAAAATCCTTGGCAAAGGATGCAAAGAAAAACAGAAAAGAGTTCTTTACATATTTAAACTCAAGAAGGAAAGGGATGAATCAGATTGGTCCACTGGATATTAATGTTTCAACAGTTGAGGATCATGCTCAGGTGGCTAACAATCTAAACGAGTATTTTGCATCTACATTCACGCATGAGGAGTTATTCAGGAAGGAGAATGATGTAGGTAAAGTAAACATTGGCAGTGAGCTGGATGATTTTGTAATAACTGAGAGGAAAGTGGAGGAGAGATTGTTGAGGATAAACATAAAAAAGGCACCTGGGGGTGGATGGGATCTATCCAGTTATATTAAAGGAGGCAGCAAAAGAAGTAAGCAAACCCCTAGCCATAATTATGAGAGCTTCTTTGGACTCAGGGGAGGTACCCATAGACTGGAGATGTGCAAATGTAACCCCAATTCACAAAGGAGGATCAAAGGCTGACACAAGTAATTATAGACCTGTTAGTTTAACTTCTGTTCCAGGTAAATTAAGGGAGGCACTGGTTAAAGAAGCACTGCAGGATCATCTAGACAAGAATTCAGTTATAGCTCAGACGCAGCATGGTTTTGTTAAGGGCAGGTCTTGCCTGACCAATTTGATTGGATACTATGATGTAGTCACAAAAGAACTGGATGCAGGGAATAACTTTGATATTATATATTTGGATCTTAGAAAGGCTTTTGATACTGTTGCACATGGAAGACTGCTACACAAATTGGAGCAGTGTGGCATTGGAGGCAAATTGCTGCTATGGATAAGGGGCTGGTTGAGTGGCAGAAGACAGAGAGTGGTAATCAATGGACACTGCTCAATGTAGACTAATGTTATTAGTGGAGTTCCTCAGGGTTCAGTGTTGGGTCCGTTGTTGTTTTCAGTGTTTATGAATGATATTGATGATGGGATATCAAGTTTAATGTCCAAGTTTGCAGATGATACAAAGGTTGGCAGGGTTGTTAAGTAACTACTGACGCTATGCTGCTGCAACAGGATCTGGAAAGGTTGAACAGATGGGCTGAGAGGTGGCAAATGAAGTTTAACATTGACAGAATGTAAAGTACCACATATGGGAAACAGTAACCCCAGAGCAACGTATCAACTCTGCCGTACTACACTGACAGTGGTGGAGAATGAAAGGACCTGGGGGTAATTGTGCAGTGCAGATATGAAGTTCTCTGAGCAGTGCAGAAGCTGCAAGAGTAGCTCATGGTGTCTTGTCAATGATATACAGGAATTTTTCTAGCAGGATAAGGAGGTGATTATTTCCTTGTATAAGGCAATGGTTAGGCCACATCTTGAGTACTGTATACAGGTCTGGAGGCCTCATTTCAAGAAGGATGTAGAGCTGCTGGAACGGGTACAGAGAAGGGCAACAAGATTAGTGAATGGAACAAAAGGTTGCTCTTACGAAGAAAGGCTTAAGTTTTGCAAATTACAGAGTCTGGAGACTAGGCACCGGCGAGGTGATCTGATAGAGGTGTATAAGGCTTTGAATGGTTTGAGCATGCTCAATGCCAATGGGATTCTTCATCTTGCTCAGAATAATCACCTCAGAGGGCATAAATTCAAATTGAGGAAGGACGGATGTCGGATAGATGTGCGGAAATTTGCCTTTGGCCAGCAGGTGGTTGGTTGGTGGAACCGACTTCCATCACTTGTTGTTGAAGTTGATAGCCTAAACAAATTTAAAGCTCAACTGGACAGGTATTTCGAACGAATGGAGGGGTGAAATGGGAGTGGTGTGTGTTTTTTTTTTTTTTTTGGCTGATGCTGAATAAGCTTGCTTTCTTGCATCATATGCCTCTGCTAATGCTAATGCTAACTCAGTCCTAAGTTCCCCCCCCCCCTCTGATGATGACCCTCTGATTTCTAGATGTGATCACATCTCTATTAGGAATTATCCTGACTTCTAATCTTTTTTGGTATAAACACATCACAAATATTGCTTCCTCTGCACCAAAGAACTGGGTTTTCTTTTTGCACTTAGTATCACTTTTCTTCCAAACAACTACTCACTGTGTACAAAGTTGCCTTACATAAATACTTATGGATTATTTTTCCCATAACTGGGGTAATGTGTAATGTGTGAAACCTTTATAAAGCTTCTCACTCCATTCAGAAGAGAGCAGTGAGGTTAATTAATGACACATCTTTTTCAGTTTCTCCACTCTGCCTCATAGGTGCTCAGATTCTGATACATGCCTTTTCTATATATACTTCTATCGGAATTATTAATTTCTGTTGGCATCTGCAATTGTCCCACTCTCTTCCAAACCAGTCCAAACACTTGCTGCATGTAGTCAGCATCCATTCACTGTCCAATTACAAAAGTCACAACCGACTTTTTCTCCCCATCATTTATCTCTTTTACTTCTATTTTTTGGAACAACCTTCTATCATTTGTTTCCCAAAAATCACACTCTACAATATTTCAAGTCTAATGTCAACAGGTATCTTCTGTCTTCTCAGCTCTCAACTTATGCATAGTACTAAGTGATAGAGGGCCTAATTTATGTTAACATTAGCAAAAAAAAAAACCAAAAAAGCCCCTCCCATTTCACCCCTCCATTTGTTCCAAATGCCTGTCCAGCTGAGCCTTAAATTTATTTAGGCTATCAACTTCCACAACAAAAGATGGAAGTTTGTTCCACCAATCAACTACCTGCTGACTAAAGGCAAATTTCCACGCATCTATTCTACAACTGTCTTTTCTCAATTTGAATTTATGCCCTCTCAAGTTGTTAATCTGAGAAAGAGGAAGATCCCATCAGCATTCGGCTTGCTCATCCCATTCAAAGCCTTATATACCTCAATCAGATCACCTCGCAGGTGCCTACTGTCCAAGCACTGCAATTTGCAGAACCTTTCTTGGTAAGAGCACCCCTTTGTTCCCCTCACCAATCTTGTTGCCCTTCTTTGTACTTGTTCTAGCAACTCTACATCCTTCCTAAAATGAGGTCTCCAAACGTGTACACAATACTCTGTTAACTAACCATTGCCTTGTATAATGGGATAATCACCTCCCTGGCCCTGCTAGCCTGGTCCTTCCTATATATCATTGACAAGAATCCATGACCTTCCCTGCAGCCCATCTGCACTGCTCAGCAAACTTCACATTTGACTGAACAATTACCCCCAGCTTTTTCACTTTCCTCTTTCCTGAGCGTAGTACCACACAGTTGGTACGTTTCTCTTTAGTTATTGCTACCCATATGCAGTACTTTGCATTTGTCAATGTTCCACTTCTCAGCCCATTTGCCCAACTTATTGAGATCCAGTTGGAGTAGCTTACTGTCATTAACAACCCTGCCAACCTTTGTATCATCTGCAAACTTGGACATTAAACCTGATACACCTTCATCAATATTATTGATAAATAAACAAAACAATAATGGGCCCAACATTGAACCCTGGGGAACTCCACTAATAACATTTGACCATGACGAGCACTGTCCATTGATTACCACTCTGTCATCTCCCACTCAACCATCCCTTTATCCATTGTGGCAACTTACCCTTGATGCCATACCTCTCCAGTTTGTGCGACAGTATCAAAAGCTTTCCTGAAATCCAAGTATATGATATCAAAATTATCTTTGGCATTCAGTTCCTTTGTGACCACATCATAGTATCCAATCAAATTGGTCAGAAAAGACTTCCCTTTAACAAACCCATGCTGTGCCTTAACTATTACTGCAGTCTTGTCTAGATGATCCTGCAATGCTTCTTTAACCAGTGATTCCATTATTTTCCTTGGAACACAAGTTAAACTAACAGGTCTATAGTTACTTGTGTTGCCTTTTGAATCATCTTTTTGAATTGGTGATACATTTGCACCTCCAGTCCATTGGGACCTCTCCTGAGTCCAAGAAAGTTCTCATAATTATGTCTAAGGGTTTGCTTACTTCCTTTGCTGCCTCCTTTAATATAACTGGATAGATCATGCAGTGTCTTGAACTTTTTAGTTTTTGATTTTTATAGTTTTTTTTTTTTTTTCTTGTAATCCATGAGTAGTATAATTTTTATACTTTATTTTTACCATGTAAACCCCTCTTGAAGTTTCTCTGTTGGGATATTGCCTGTAGCCATGTTTTTATTTTTTTTATTAGTGTTGGCAAAATTATGTAAGGAAGTAAGTGTGTACATCATCAGGGGGGGGGGAAAACCCTTTGTCCACTTAATTTGCTCAAAAATAAATTTTTCCAATCCTTTGTCTCCCTATGTGTATTATTTATCGCAGGTACGGTAAAGATGCTGTCAGCATTTCATTCACTCAATTCCTTTAAGGCCTTGAACACCACAGTTAGGTCTTTACAGAGATGCTTAGTGTTTCTAGATGCTGTAATTTACAGACCTTTCTTGTTAAGAATGCGTGTGTCCAATTAATCTCATTGCTCTTCCTTGTACCCTCTTCAACAGATCTATGTCCTTCCAAAAATGAGGTTTCCAAACCTGTATCATGTAATAAAGAATTATTGATTTATTTTATCACATCACATGTTGAAGTTTGTCATTTACAATGATATAAGTCCAGGAAATGAGACTTCAGTTGATTATACAGAGACATCTCATAAAACTCTCTACAAGTTTTACACAGAACTGCCAATTTATTTGTGATGTATTAGTGGTGCCAAACAATGCAGGAAAGAAAGCTTATGCAGTGTCAGCCAAAAAAAAGGTAAACTGCAGCCATTATCAACCCACTGCAGGATGGAAGCCTCCTCAATAATTCATGTTGAAGGAAAATGGACCATAATGCTGGTCCAGTGCAGGTTGGCAGATTGACCATATTCAGCAGTCAGGGGCTTGAACCCCGGTCTACTCAAGGAGCGTATGCTACTGCACTGCCGCTTCTGACCACTTGGCTACGGAGGCCTTCCCAAACATATCACCTGTCTATCCCCTCTAATAGCTTGTCTAGTTTTAATTTATTCCAACTACCCACAACACCAAACGGAAGCACTTGTTCCAACAATAAAGTACCAGCTGGCTGAATAATTTGCAGCTTCTTCTTCAACTTGAATTTATGCTCCTTTGTGTGTGGTCTGAGTAAGAGGAAGGATTCCATCAGCATTGAGCTTACTCAATCCATTTATAGCTTTAAATACATCAGTTAGATGTATTTAAAGCAGTTGCCTAGTCTGTAGATGCTGCAATTTGCAGTACTGGTAAAGTACCCATTTGTTCCCTTCACTATTCTCATTGCTCTTTTCTGTACCTGTTACAGCAGATCTTTCCTGAAATGAGGTGTCTGGACATGTATACAGGTACTCAAGATGTGGCCTAACCATTGCTTTATACCAGCGTTTCCCAAACTGTGTTCCGTGAGATATGAACAAGTGTTCTGCTAAAAATCATAATTAATAATTAAAATAATAAAATAAATAAATTTTGCATATTTGTAGCATACACCACTTTTGTATAATATAATATTTAACTTTTTTTTTTTTTTTTTTTTTTTCCGGTTATTAATATACTGGCATAGACCAATAATCAAATAGACCCCGGAACACTTTATTTTGGCAGGTTTTGCATAGAGGTAATGACACCTATGGAAAAGTAGCAATGTGGTGATCTAGTATACCATTCTTATGCAATTTAGCCTGAAGTACACGGGTTAAAGGAGAGGAGGAAGCGAACTGATATCATAACTAAACTCACTTCCTTGTATAAATTTTTTTTTGATAATTATTAGTATTTTGAAATATTATTATTAAAATATGTGATTGTGGATTTGTGGTTCAAAAAAGGAACTTTAAAACGAGGAGCAAAGTACTTCTATTAGTGCAACTGTGGTCGATGAAAATAAACAAAGTGAGCATGAACAATTGCAGCCTTTTGTTCTTCAAAAATCTGAAGTGAAAAAACAGGAACCAACTAATAAAAGACCAAAACGAAAGCATAATGATAGTTATTTGAATTTCAACTTTACATGTGTTGGAAATAAAAATGCTCCTGATGCACAGTGTGCAGTATGTAATAAAATATTAGCAAACAGTTCTTTGGCTCCCACTAAACTTGTGTTTCGTAAGTGTTCCGTGAAAATGTTGCGAGTTGAAAAGTGTTCCCTGACTAAAACGTTTGGGAAATGCTGCTTTATACAATGGGATTATTTCCTCTTTACGTTCTCACAAAATTCCTGTATATCATTGACAAAATCCCATGAGCTGTCCTGGTAGCCTGTCTGCATTGCTCAGAGGACTGCAGTTACAGGTTCTTTTCATTTTCTACTATCTTGAGTGTAGTACTATTCAGTTGGTATGTTAATCTAGAATTATTGCCACCCATGTGTAGTACCTTGTATTTGTCAAGGTTAAGCTTCAATTGCCACTTCTCAAACCCATCTGTATAATTTTTTGAGATCATGTTGCAGTAACATATCCTGGTTACTGTCATTAGCCAACCTTCGTATCATCTGTAAACTTAAGCCTAATGTACCTTTATCAATAGCATTAGCATTAGTAGAGGCATTTGATGCAAGAAAGCAAGCTTATGCAGCATCAGCCAAAAAAAAAAAAAAAAAAAGTAACATAAATAAATAAAAATAACCACTTCCACTTCACCCCTCTGTTCGTTCGAAATACCTGTCCAGCTGAGCCTTAAACTTATTTAGGCTATCAACTTCCACGACAAGGGATGGAAGTCTGTTCCACCCACCAACCACCCGCTGGCTAAAGGCAAATTTCCGCACATCTATCCTACATCTGTCTTTCCTCAATTTGAATTTATGCCCTCTCAGGTGATTATTCTGAGCAAGAGGAAGAAATATCGTTAATAAATATAGAAAACAGTAGTGCGCCCACCACTGAAGCCTGGGGGATTTCCCCATTGATAAAAACTGCTTTTTCCCACCGAACCATCCCTTTATCCACATTATTTATCTGTATTAACTTGCCATTAATGCCACACTGCTTCAATTTGTTCAATAGACTTTTATGCACAACAATTTCAGAAGTATTTTCTGAAATGTGTATGTCAAGTCAAATTATTTTTTGCATCTAGTTCCTTTGTTACAGTATCCAGTCATCTTGGTAGACAAGATTCCCCATTAACAAATCCATGCTGCAACTGCAATGTAGCTGTGTTCCTGTCTAGTTGGTCCTGCATAATTTTATAACTACCAAGTCCCTTGTTTTCTCTGGAATATAAATATATTAAAAGAATATATTAAAGTAATTATTTTAGCAGCTGCAATTATTATTAGCCATATGTTGCAAGGAAGCCTTATGCTGCACCAGTCAAAAAAAAAAAATTTATGGATTACCCCTAGAGAGAGGGGGAGGGGGAATCACCAAGAAGAGAAGAATGATGATATCCAGCTCAGGAACCTGAGCCCCTGGGGTTAATAAGCAGTGCCAATACCTTTTTTAAAGGCAGAATGCCAAAAAAAAAAAAAAAAAAAAAAACTCACTTTATTTCTTGCCATAGCAATATTTGAACTATATACAGTAGAACCTGGATAAGAAATTCCCATATAAGAAGTTTCCCCCCATACTAGGTTTGGTTTCTTAAGTCACAATTTTAACTCTATATGTTGTAATGTATTAGTTTCCTGGCTAAAAAGATTTCCTCCATAAAAAGTTTGTGATAAAGAATACATAGTGTAGTATTATAATGAGGTTTTCCCACTTAATACATTTTTTAAATATAGAAATTATTTATTTTTAATATTTAAAAATATTAAACAATATAAACATTTGATAATCGAACAGGTTAGTGCCAAGCATCATTTTAGTTCCTAGTAAACCACTGAAGTAGGTGAAATGACATCGTTTTTGTTATATCTCATATAGTGAATGCCTTCACGAGTTGCCCTGATATTGCACTACATTCAATAACCAATGCTTTGCCAATGGAGAAGACAAATGTTACTTATTCTTAGCGGATACCACCACCTAGAGGTTGTGGGGGTGATGGTATCCTCCAAGAATTCATTAGTGAAGTGTTGTCTATTCAAGAATCCATCGTTGGAGCTTTGCTTATTCAAGATAGTTCAATATGAGGGCAACTCGTTGTGACTGCACTCACAATATGAAATGTCACAAAAACGATGCCATTTCACCTACTTTGGTGATTTACTATGAACTAAAACGATGTTTGGCACTAACTTGTTCGATTATCAAATGTTTATATTGTTTAAAATTTTTAAATTGTTGCTCTGTCTTATTGTGATCTTTTATGTTATGTTGAAACTCCAAAGGACCTCATTCTTCGAATTTGGTAATGAGTGTAATGAACAGAATGTTAAGCAATTAGAAATCCTCAGTTTAAAAATATTTCCCATAGGCAGAGTAAAATACTTATAAATTCTGAAATAGTACTTAAAAAATGATATTTACCTTATGTATGTGAATCTTAATTTTTGTGTAGTTAATATTTCATACCCTTAGGTCATTTTCCTTTCTAAGAAGTTTTCCCGCATAAGAAGTTCTAAACCCCCAGTCCCTTGAAAAACTTCTTATCTGGGTACTACTGTATTATGTTTGAGTAGATTTTTATAATATTTATCTTTAACATGAGAAGGAAACTGTTGGAGTGTTCAGGACGTGTATGCACCTTTAAAAATTTTTTTGCTTGCAAGTTTTGTCAAGTGGAATTTGGATGCTGAACTAATTTAACAAAGGAATTAAATTTGAAAACTTCTGATCATTATAATAAACTTGCATTGCCACTGATTGTCTGCAGCAATGTATAAATTAAAATGAAAGAAAATTCCTTTCTCTAAATTTGTTTCTTTCAGAGAAAGTTTAAGAATATCTTAGATTGTTAATTCCCTGTTTCCTAGTGTACTAATTTGACAGGTACCAAGTTTTTAACCAGATGATTGTCCCTTATGATCCTTTCCATAGATAAGATGTAGGAACTTGTTTACCAACCTCATATGCTTTATGAAATTCAGCATGCAGATTTAGGGCACCTCTTAACTTAATCCTGAGGCACAGCATGTTTGTTGCAGCCTGCACCTTTAAACCTTAATGACAATAACTTGACATTGACAAATACATGGTTCTGATCAAAAATTTCTTTACTTATTATTACAAGAAGGAAGGGGTGAAGGTAGAGATTAAGATGATAAGAAAGTGTAGGGAAGGGATCAGCACATTACTTGATTAAGTAAGGATGTCATTTATCAGTGGTTGGAATATTTCCAGAGTAACCAAGAATCTGTCAAAGATGATTAGTGTTCCGGTAGGTCTTTAACTTCAAGCCTTGATGAAATGGTTGCTGAATTTCCTTAAAATTTCATTTTGATCAATGATAACCATCTGAGAGATTGCTGATGAACTGCGAATTGGATTATGCTATATGATTTTTACTGAAAACCTTGTCATGTATCAAGGATCAGCAAAATTTTTTTCAAGGTAATTAAATGACAGCAAACTTACAAGAACTGTGAAATGGGCCCAAATTTCAATAATTACATTCCATGTAATTATTCCATGTAATTACATTCAATAATTACACCCATGTTTCTTCACTAGAACCCATGTAGGGTTCTAGTGAAGAAACATGGGTGTAAATCTAACCATGAAAAAAAAAAAAAAAAAAATATCAGCTATTTCATTAGAAGCCATTCCAAAAAAATTGCAACAGATTTGGTCAAAATTGAAAACAATGATTTAGTTTTAGAAAAAATAAGAATTGAATTTACAAAATGTTAGAGGAAATAACTTCCCAAAATTCAATATATAAAATTACAGAAAGAAAAGAGTAATGCAAGATAGTTAAACAAATTAAGGAAAAACAACAATTACTCTATTAATATCTTAATCACATTCTTAGTCTTCTTGAATATAATCTCTTCAGAACTGTTGAGCATGCATGTGGGCTCTGACTGCCAGCAAGCTTGCATATCATCATGGGGAAGAGTACTTCAAAGGGATCATTTATAAAAATGTTGTGTACTTTTTTTTTTTTTTTTTTTTTTTTTTTAGCCTAAGAACATTCGGATAAGATCTTTGTGGTTATTTATTTGTCAATTGTTGAAATGCCACCACTATTGTTTAGCAGCAGACCAGTGGGAGGATTCATCAACCACATATCTTTGTTTATATAAGAATTAAAGTTAAGAGTGAATAAATAATAGTTTCTAGGACTGTTTATACTTTTGGAGGAATAGAAGAGTTCCAAAAACTTTATTTCTACAGTAGCTGCACATGCTACTTAGCAATAGATTGTTTTTCCCAGGTATTCATGCTGTATTACAATCTCCATGTCCCCAAGTAAAAAAAATGTGGTGGTCCTCCATGTCACCATGAAAAACAAAGCATGTTATCTTTGTAGTTGTTATCAGTAGGTGAAAGAGTGGTAATATTAGTTGTTATGCCCTATGAAATCTTGTGGTTTCTCTCACCCTTTTTTGTATCCCCCTTTCATATTTTAGCATTAAATTATTAAATACAGAAAAGTTTTTTTTTTTTTTTTTTTTTTGAGGAATGTACTTTTGAGACAAATGAGACACATTGCTCACTCATTTCATCAATAGCACAACTTCAGGCACAGCAGACCATGATTAGCTCACTTGATTGGTTCATGAATGAGCATATTTTCTTTGCTCATTCATGAATGTTTTAATTGCAAATTAGAAATAAATTTTATTATCCTATCCCCATTTTTTATGTTAACCAGTTTCATTAGGAAATGTAAAACCCAAAGAATTGAACACCAAATTGTGACCAACAGCATTTGATTTCAACTGTTGCCATGCAGTTAGTTTTAGGTTATGAAAATTCACTTAATTATTACAAACAGAATTGTCACTCACTTAGCTTCAGCATTAGTTTGACTGCAGAAATAAAAGTCCGGGGATGCCTACTTTTAGAAAAAATCGTTCCTAGTATCTTCATGATTTGCTAGTATAAGTAATTCCTACTTACCTCCATTAAAGGAAGTATTGAAAGTGGCATGAAGTGTGTGTGTTCTGCACTGAAAAGATTGACTCACATGCTGCAGTTGTTCCCTGCATGTGTTGGGCACTTCAACTTCAGTTCTGTGTAAAAATTCATTCTGTATACTCTGAGAAATATTTTGAGAAGGTGGCACCATTATAAATTATTATATAGGAGTGGTGAACTATGTAGTAGTAGTGGCAGGTGATGCAAGAAAGCAAGTGTATGCAGCATCAGCCAAAAAAAAAAAAAAAAAACACATTCCCTCCAAATGCCTGTCCAGTTCCTCCTTAAATTTATTTAACCTATCAACTTCCACAACGACAGATGGAAGTTTGTTCCAGCAATTAACCACCCGCTGGCTAAAGGCAAATTTCCGCACACCTATTCTACATCTGTCCTTCCTTAATTTGAATTTTTGCCCCGCTTAGGTTCGTAATCTGAACAAGTGGAAGAATCCCATCAGAATTCAGCATGCTCAACCCATGCAAGGCCTTATACACCTCAATCAGATCACCTCGCAGGTGCCTAGTCTCCAAACACTGCAATTTGCAGAACTTAAGCCTCTCTTGGTAAGAGGATCCCTTCATTCCCCTCACCAATCTTGTTGCCCTTCTCTGTACATGCTCAAGCAAATCTACATCCTTCCTAAAATGAGGCCTCCAGACCTGTATGCAGTATTCAAGGCATGGCCTGACCAATGCCTTATACAGAGGGACAGTCACCTCCTTTTCCCTGCTAGCAAAATTCCTTATATCATTGACAAAACCCCATGACCTGCCCTGGCAGCCTGTCTGCATTGCTCAGAAAACTTCATATCTGACTGCACAATTACTCCCAGGTCTTTCATTTTCTACCACCTTAAGTGTAGTACTACACAGTTGGTGCGTTTCTCTGGGGTTACATCTACCCATATGCAGTACTTTGCATTTGTCAAGGTTAAACTTCAGTTGCCACTTCTTAACGCATCTGTCCCAATTATCTAGATCCTGTTGCAGTAGCACACTGCCATTACTGTCATTAACAACCCTGCCAACCTTTGTATCATCTGCAAACTTCGACACTAAGCCTGATATACCTTCATCAATATCATTGATAAATATACAGAACAGAAAACCCAACATGGAACCCTGTGGGACTCCACTAATAACATTAGTCCACGAAGAGCGGCACCCATTAATTACCACCCTCTGTCTTCTCCCACTCAACCATCCTTTTTTCCATTGTAGCAACTTATAGACCCATTATGGGTCTATAAGTCACATGTTGATGATCCTGCTCAGGTGGCTAACAAACTAAACGAGCATTTTGCATCTGCATTCACACATGAGGAGTTATTCAGGAAGGGGAATGTCAGTGGTGAAGTAAACTCTGACAGTGAGCTAGATGATTTTGTAATAACTGAGAGGAAAGTGGAGGAGAAATTGGTGAGGATAAACATAAAAAAGGTACCCAGGATGGATGGGATCTATCCAGTTATATTAAAGGAGGCGGCAAAGGAAGTAAGCAAACCCTTAGCCATAATTATGAGAGCTTCTTTGGACTCGGGGGGAGTACCCATAGACTGGAGATGTGCAAATGTGACCCCAATTCACAAAGGAAGAAAAAGGCTGACACAAGTAATTATAGACCTGTGAGTTTAACTTCTGTTCCGGGAAAATTAATGGAGGCACTGGTTAAAGAAGCACTGCAGGATCATATAGACATGACTTCAGTTATTACTCGGACACAGCATGGTTTTGTTAAGGGAAAATCTTGCCTGACCAATTTAATTGGATACTATGATGCAGTCACAAAAGAACTGGATGCAGGGAATAACTTTGATATTATATATTTGGATCTTAGAAAGGCTTTTGATACTGTTGCAGATGGAAGACTGATGCACAAATCAGAGGAGTGTGGCATTGGAGGCAAATTGCTGCTATGGATAAAGGGATGGTTGAGGGGGAGAAGACAGAGTGGTAATCAATGGACACTGCTCATCGTGGACTAATGTCATTAGTGGAGTCCCTCAGGGTTCAGTGTTGGGTCCATTATTGTTTTCTATATTTATAAATGATATTGATGATGGTATATCAAGCTTAATGTCCAAGTTTGCAGATGATACGAAGGTTGGCAGGGTTATCAAGGGCACTACTGACACTATGCTGCTGCAACAGGATCTGGATAAGTTGAGCAGATGGGCTGAGAGGTGGCAAATGAAGTTTAACATTGACAAATGTAAAGTACTACATATGGGAAACAGCAACCCCAGAGCAATGTATCAACTCTGTGGTACTACACTGACAGTGGTAGAGAATGAAAGGGACCTGGGTGTGGTTGTGCAGGCAGATATGAAGTTCTCTGAGCAGTGCAGACGGGCTGCAAGAGTAGCTCATGGTGTCTTGTCAATGATATATACATGAATTTTTCTAGCAGGGATAAGGAGGTGATTATTCCCTTGTATAAGGCAATGGTCAGGCCACACCTTGAGTACTGTATACAGGTCTGGAGGCCTCATTTCAAGAAGGATGTTGAGCTGCTGGAAAGAGTACAGAGAAGGCAACAAGATTGGCGAATGGAAAAAAAAGGGTTGCTCTTATGAAGAAAGGCTTAAGTTTTGCAAATTACAGTGTCTGGAGACTAGGCACCGGCGAGGTGATCTGGTAGAGGTGTATAAGGCGTTGAATGGTTTGAGCATGCTCAATGCTGATGGGATTCTTCCTCTTGCTCATAATAATCACCTGAGAGGGCATAAATTCAAATTGAGGAAAGACAGATGTAGAATAGGTGTGTGGTAATTTGCCTTTAGCCAGTGGGTAGTTGTTTGGTTGGTGGAACAGACTTCCATCTCTTGTTGTGGAAGTCGATAGCCTAAATAAATTTAAGGCTCAGCTGGACAGGTATTTTGAACGAACAGAGGGGTTGAAATGGGAGTGGTTTTTTTTTTTTTTTTTTTTCCTGATGCTGCATAAGCTTGCTTTCTTGCGTCATATGCCTATGCTAATGTTGTAACTGATCTGAAACTACTGGTAGTAATATTGGCAGATCTTCTGAGCTTAGAGCTCCTTAATGAGGTCTATTTTTTTTTTCACTCTTACTTTAACAGATCCTTCCATTCATTAGATACTAAAAATACAGTGGTATTTCAGCAAATTTCATGAACCACATACTGTATTTATTATGTCAGTATTAAAGAGAGAGAGAGAGAGAGAGAGATGAATTGAGCTGATCAACTTTGGATCCTTAAGGCCTTTGTTTTGTTGAGAGAACAGTGTCATTTTAAAAGAACTGATGTAGTTACGATTATTTAGCATTTGAATAGGCTCCATGCAGTTTGCTAAGATTATGATAGTGTAGATGGGCTAGAAACTGTGCCCACTACACACAGAACGGGTTCAAGTTCAAATCTCTCAATTTCATTTGAATTGCAAGGAGACTCAATTTCTTTATGAATGCAGTCATATTTAGTTTTTTGAATTGATTTTCATAACGGAATCCTAAAGAGAGTTCAAAATAGCCCGTAATCATCAAATCTGAAATAGTACTTAGTATGTAGGACAAATAAAAAGTATTTCTTTTACTAAAACTGATTTGTTGCTTTCAAAATATGAAGTTGTGTGATTCATTTAATTTAGTTTAATTTTAATTATAGTAGAACTTCAGAAATATGGCACTTTTAGCATAGCCCATATGTCAGTTGTTCTTGGGCTATGTTAAATTTTCCAAACAACAATATTTTTCTGTTTTACATAATTCCTAGATTGAAATGAATAATGGCATATTTATGAAATGAATAAAATAATTTTGGAAGACTATTTAATACTACTTATATACCAGTATTCAGTAATATGGTAGTATGTATATCTACTTACACCTGGTTCTGGTAGACATACCCAGGACCAGGGTATATCTGCCAGGAGCAAAAGTTTATAACATTATAGAGCAGATATCTTTTTTAAGGGCACAAAAGGTGATATTGTTGTACACAGAACTAATGACATTAAAAGTAAGAGATCTGCAGATTTACTCAAGTACAGTTCAATGTTTAAAAAAAGTCATGAGTTAGGGTTGAATGTGAAAGTGTCTGCAATTCTGCCCAGACATGATAGGAGGGAGTATATGATGAGAGCCTTGTTGATCAAATCGGCCCTAGAGAGATTGTGCAAGGTTCAAGAGGTAGAATTTTTTTCAGCCTGGTCTGTGCTTGTTGACAGGAGAGACTGCTTCTACAGGGATGGGATACACTTAAATAGAAAGGGTGTAAGAATATTTGCTGATGCTATCGAGGCAGTGTTAGGTGGGTCGGAAAACTGCTAGCTTGGGGGGATACACAGACTAAAAGGTTAACAGTGGCTGCAGGCAGAGGCAAAAGTGATTCTTGCACTGTTTCTATTAAAATGAGCAGCAGCCTGGAAAGCAAGGCAATGGAGATTCCAGGACTGCTGGAATCTCCATTGGAGTCATAGTGGAACAAATAAATTCAGGTAGTTCTTGACTTTACAAGTTAATTTGTTCATAGTGCTCACCCTCATAAAATGGGAATTAAATCCCATAGGCATAGGTGCCTCCATAGCCAGGTGGGAAGGAGCAGCAGTGTGTAGCAGACGCTTCTTGATTAGACCAGGGTTCGAGCCTGTCACCACCAAATACGGAAGATGCGGAAAGGTCAGGGAATGACCACCGCATATCCCGGAGCAATATGGCCTTAGTTGCTAATGCTCCTAAAAAAAAAAAAAACCAAATAACAGTAACAATCCCATAGACATAATGTTAAAAATAGGGGTTACATTCTCAACAATGAAATTAGTTAGCTAATTAGTTTGTTTAAACAATGATTGATTTAACCAAAGAAATTAAAACATAGCCTGTAAAATCAAGCAAATTATAATAATAAAGAAATTATATGTAACTTACATATTTTAAAGAATGTTTATTCTTTGTCACCATCGACTAAATGCACTCGTTGATCACTTATTATTGGCTCGGCACTCGGTTTGTTGCACAAGGAGTCATCGTCTTCAGAAATGCTTCAAGAGGTGTTTATTCCAAGGTAATCTTCTTTATAAATTTCAATAGTGTGCATAAGCATTTTGAACGGAACGCACAAATTGCAACTAACACAATTTGCACGGAGTAACAAGTTTACGAAGCTTTAAAAAAAAAAAGGAATGAAGAGAAGATTCTGAAAATTTGTTTTTTATACGATTGAAGATTTCAGTAAAGAGCAAACACATTTCACCATAATAACGCAAAAAACCACACAATTCCAGCTGTCGGTATTTTTGCAAATGCAGTAACATCGAGTTTATGGTAGTAAATTATAATTTATTGTGTTTATAATTACTTGCAGTAACAGAAAAGCTCAATGAACTGGAAAGTGCAAATTGTTTTATCTGATGAGTATAATGAGCAGTTGTGCAGGAAATAGAATGGGCCAGTAAATCAGAATGTCTTGTAATGGGAAATTTTAACTTTCCAGATATCAACTGGAATTTCTGGGTTAATCACTGGCACACTAGCAAGACATTTGTGGATTTATTGGATGACTGTTTTCAACAGCACATTTTTGAGAGGCAACCAGAGGAAGTAATACTCTTGATCTGATTATGAGCAGTGATTATTCATGCATTAAGAATTTTCAGATAAAGGAACCACTGGGTGACAGTGATCACAATGTACCGATGTGGGAATTACTTTTGATGTAACTACTATTAAAGGCTAAAGGGAAGCCTTGATGGTAGTTACATCAAACATCTCCGACAGTTTTTAAATTCTGTACAGTGGGATCAACTGATGTTGTTACCAACATTGAATTCTAAATGGGAAACCTTCAGGGACTTAATTTTGGAGGCTACTAGGCTTTTCATTCCAACTAAGAGATACTGTTCAAGGTTTAGGCCTAAATGGATGTCAGATGAACTAATGAGGCTTGTGGCAAAGAAGAATGTATGGGGTGCATATAAAGTATCACGTGACACAGAAGCCTATGGTAGATATAAACTAGTCTGTAATCAAGTCACAAACTAGGTTAGGCAGGCGAAGGCAGATTATGAGAAATTTCTGGCAAAGGATTCAAAGAAAAACAGCAAAGAGTTCTTTATTTATGTAAACTCTAGAAGGATAGGGATGAATCAGATTGGACCACTTGACATAGATGGGTTGACTATTGATGATCATGCTCAGGTAGCTGATAAACTGAATCAGTATTTTGCAACTAAATTCACACATGAGGAGTTATTCAATGAGCAGAGTGCCAGAAGTTTATCAAACACTAACAGAGAGCTAAGTGATTTTGTAATAACTGGGAGCAAAGCGGAGGAGAAATTGTTGAAGTTAAACATAAAAAAGGCACCTGGGGTGGATGGGATCTATCCAGTTATATTAAAGGAGGCAGCAAAGGAAGTAAGCAAACCCTTAACCATAATTATGAGAGCCTCCTTGGACTCAGGCGAGGTACCCATGGACTGGAGGTGTGCAAATGCATCACCAATTCACAAAGGGGGTTCAAAAGGTGACCCAAGTAACTATAGACCTGTTAGTTTAACTTGTGTTCTGGGGAAAATAATGGAATCGCTGGTTGAAGAACCATTGTATGGATCATGTAGACAAGACTGCAGTAATAGTTAAGATACAGCATGAGTTTGTTAAAGGGAGGACTTGTCTGATCAGTTTGATTGGATACTATGATGTCACGAAGGAACTGAATGCCAAAAATAATATTGATATCATATACTTGGATTTCATGAAAGCTTTAGGTTTTTTTTTTTTTTTTTTTAATGAAAACTCCAAACACGAAAGGTATCAAAACCTATAGTACTTAGTACCGTGCATGGGTTGAAGGAGAAGTATGGGGGGAGGGGGGTTGCCGGAAACTTTGCTCTAGAGACTAAACATGGGTTGTTACGTATTGAAAACTGCAGTACAAATTGGAGAGATATGGCATTAAGGGCAGGTTGCTAAAATGGATAAAGGGATGGTTGAGTGGGAAATGACAGAGAGTGGTAATCAATGGACACTGCTCTTTGTGGATAAATGTTATCGGTGAAGGTGCCCAGGGTTTGGTGTTGGACCCATTGTTTTGTTTATTCATCAGTGATATTGATGAAGGTATATCAGGTTTAATGTCCAAGTTTGCAGATGATACTAAGGTTGACAGGGTTGTTAAAGACAGTATGCTACTCCAACTGGACAAATGCAAAGTACTGCATATGGGTAGCAATAACCAAAGAGAAACGTACCAACTGCATGGTACTACACTCAGGGAAGTGGAAAGTGAAAAAGATGGGGGTAATTGTGCAGTCGAATGTGAAGTTTGATGAGCAGTGCAGACGGGCTGCCAGGGCAGGTCATGGAGTCTTGTCAATGATATATAGGAATTTTGCTAGCAGGGCCAGGGAGGCGATTATCCCGTTATATGGTTAGTTAACAGAATACTGTGTACAGGTCTGGAGGCCTCATTTTAGGAAGGATGTAGAGTTGCTAGAACGAGTACAAAGAAGGGCAACAAGATTGGCGAGGGGAACAAAGGGGTGCTCTTACCAAGAAAGGTTCTGCAAATTGCAGTGCTTGGAGAGTAGGCACCTGCGAGGTGATCTGATTGAGGTGTATAAGGCTTTTAATGGCTTGAGCAAGCTGAATGCTGATGGGATTCTTCCTCTTGCTTAGATTGAGTACCTGAGGAGACACATTCAAATTGAGGAAAGACAATTGTAGAAAAGATCTGTGGAAATTTGCCTTTAGCCAGCAGGTAGTTGATTGGTGGAACAGACTTCCATCTTTTGTTGTGGAAGTTGATAGCCTAAATAAATTTAAGGCTGAGCTGGACACGTGGCTTTAAATTTGAAACGGATGGGAGGTTTTTTTTTTTTTTGGCTGATGCTGCATAAGCTTGATTTCTTGCGTTGTATGCCTCTACTAATGCTAATAAATGCAGTTTGAAAGCTGAAACAGTGTTGCACCATTTATACGTCATATTAAAAATGTATGGGACAATCGCAACGCCCATCCATACTTGAGGCTGGAATATGAATCTGCAACTTTTATTTCTTAGACAAAGTTTACTGTCCACTGGACAAATCCAACAGCATGGATACACATTTTGATTTAATGCTGGTGGCCATCGTTCTGTGGAGATTAGGTATCACTGTTATGGTATTAGCTAATTAAAAAAAAAATGAATGTGCTTTCTGACAATGTTTTTAGATTCAGATAGCAAAAAGATACGTACAATTCTCCAAGAATTGTAGACTGGTTGCAAGGAAGGACCATGGTGTCCTATTGATGATTTATTGAACAGTTGAATAGAGATAAGGATGCTATAATCCCATTATATAAGGCTGTTGTTACACCACACTTGGAATACTGTGTTCAAGTATGGAGACCGCACCTAAAGAAAAACATTGTGCTTCTTGAGTTACTAATCTTTGGACCCTTACATCTAGTGAAATTGGCAAAAGGGCGTCCATATGAGGAAAGACTTCGAATATGTGGGTTACAGAGCTTGGAAACTAGGCACCTTAGAGGAGACTTGATTGAGGTGTTTAAGGCTCTGAGAGGCATAAGCAAAATGAATAAAGACGAAATTTTCGTGGTTATAAATGATTCTAGAACAAGGCCATAATTTCAAGTTACGGGGGGGGGGGGTATTTAGATCTGATTGCAGGAAGTTGTATTTTAGCCAGAGAGTTATAAATTACTAGAATAAGTTACCTACATTGGTGGTAGAGGCTGACACTTTGGGGAAATTCAAAGGTCAGCTGGTCACTTCGGGAGGAATGAAAGCATAGGTTGTCTATTTCCTTTTCTCTTATTATTATTATTATTTTTTTTTTTTGGCTGGTGCAGCATAAGCCATAGGCTTCCTGCACCATATCGCCATTGCTAATACTAATATTAGTATTAGTAACGGCCGCATGGTGCAAGAAAGCCTATGGCTTATGCTGCACCAGCCAAAAAAAAAAAAAAAAATCCCAACAAAACAATGATAAAAACAAAAAATAAATAAATAATAATAATTAATAAATAAAATAAAAATAAAAAAAATAAAAAGGAAATTAAACCTATCATCCTATGCGCTTCCCTTACCCGAAAGTACTATCCAGATGACCTTTGAATTTCCCCAAACTGTCGGCCTCTACCACCCATGAAGGCAACCCATTCCAGTAATTTATAACTCGCTGGCTAAAATAGAACTTCCTGCAGTCCAATCTAAACATTTCCCCCCGTAACTTAAATTTATGTCCCCTAGTTCTAGCATCATTTATAATCTTGAAAATTTTGTCCTCATTCATTTTACTGATGCCTCTCAGAGCCTTAAACACCTCAATCAAATCTCCTCTAAGGTGTCTTTTTTCCAAACTCTGCAACCCACATATTCGAAGTCTTTCTTCATAAGGACGCCCTTTTGCCGATCTCACCAGGCGAGTTACCCTTCTTTGCACCCTTTCAAGAAGTTTGATGTCTTTCTTCAGGTGCGGTCTCCATACTTGAACACAGTATTCCAAGTGTGGTCTAACATAAGCCTTATATAATGGGATTATCACGTCCCTATCTCTACTTGCAAAAGTTCGATAGATCATCGATAGGACACCATGGGCCTTCCTTGCAACCTGTTTACAATGCTCAGAGAATTTCATGTCTGACCGTATCGTAACACCCAAGTCCCTTTCCTCCAGTACTGGGTTTAGTTGAACTCCACCAAGTGAATAAGTTTTTTTGGGATTACTGTTTCCCAGGTGTAATACCTTACACTTTGTTGGATTAAAGCACAGCTGCCATTTTTCTGACCATTCCTGAAGTCTATCTAGGTCTCTCTGAAGAAGCTCAGCTTGACAGTGATCATTAACTACTCTACCAATTTTAACATCATCTGCAAATTTAGACATCACGCCCTCTATCCCTTCATCAATGTCGTTTATGAAAATTAAAAACAACAGTGGTCGTAATACTGATCCTTGGGGAACCCCACTTCTTACATCAACCCAATCTGAGGAATAGCCATTTATCACAACCCTCTGCCTCCTGCCCTGAAGCCATCCTTCTATCCATCTAAGGATTTTCCCAGTGATTCCCAAGTTATTATTTGCTATGCAATCAATAACTCCTCTTCATATTCACATTGCTGAATTCAATGCAGATTTAGCAATGTGAATATTGAATATATCTCTGATCGTGTGACTATTAAATTATGCTGTGGGCTGTAATGAAATTGTCAAGTATAGAATATGTACAGAATGCAATTTGCACTGAATGCCTAAGTTATGTGTGTAACTTAAGAAGAAAAAAATTAATTTAAAAAATCTGCACTGTCTGAGGATACCTGATTTTAAAATTCTGTTGTAATTCTTATGTCATACGTTTTGCTCAACATAGTTAGCTGTATGGTTTCTGTTGAGTTACTGATCTCACATGTTGTCAAAAAACAACTTTGTATCCCATCTCTCTATTTTGTGAGTTTCTTTAATTTGCTATCTACTGTAGTGATCCACCAATGGAATTAAGTTAGTCAAGTAACTTGGTAGTCCAGAAATTAGATGGTTTTATATAAAGCACCTTGAATAATTTAAAATTATTTTTGTATTAAAAAACTTCCTGTTAAAAGTTAATTTTTTTGATAAACATTAAAAGAATATTACTTATCCTGTTGGTCTATCAATGAAAATTACCTTAGAAAGGTTGAAATTTAATTTGACCTTCTTAGGGTTATTTTCCATTTCTCCAGCAAAGTATTTTTAACAGTCTGAAAATTAATGTTTGCTCACCCCTGATCTAGAAGACTAAGATCAAAGTGTTCAGTGCTGCTACCAGAATTTACATTTAAGGCTATGTTAACAAGCCATTACGTACTTTTTCACTGAGCTTCCAGTACAAGAATGTAGCTATTGAATACCGTTTCTAATAACAACAATAATAAAAAGAGTAAAATTAAGCCAGAGTGCTATACCCTTATTTAAATGTTGTAACATACTGAAACCTTTTTTTAAGCTGATAACTAAATTGAAATTGATTTTTAGTTCAGTGTAATTTGAAGAAAACTGGTTATTGACATATCACTTTCAGTGAAAAAATAAATTAGAGGTATCCCTTACCAACCCTAGCAAATCCTCCAGAAAAGTACTGTGGTTGATTAAGACAGTCTCATGGAAAATAGGGGATTAGGGGTAGTAAATATGCCATTAAAATATATGATAAAATATGCAGCAAATTTCAATTTTGTTTTAAGCAACAAAAACATAGTTGAAGTTTATCAAATACATTTATTTATCTTTTTTTTTTCAGTGTTATTACTTTCTGCTTGACTCTTTTCACACATTCGCTTTCAGCACTTATTGAACATTTAGAGGCCATAATAAAGTGTAAAATAAATATTAGTTTACAGCAAACCTGGTGACTTTCAAGGTGTTACTAAAACAAGTCTAAAAATATCCAGAAAATATAAATATTAGCCAGAAACATAATTTACAGGTAGGCAGAAGTACATCCATGCATTGTTAGGAAGATAGAGCATAAACAAATTCAGTCCCGTGCAGAACTACTAGAGTTCTCCTCACCCCAATGGTCTACAGGAGGTAAAAGCAATAGTTTTTTTTTGTTTTTTTTTGTTTCTTTATTTAAAAAGAGTGGCTGAACAGTGTATATGTAAAACAAAATGCAGATTGTAATATTTTGGTATGCAAATACAAGACTTATCTCATCCACGGTTGGCAAGGATTTCTGTGTCTGCATATCTAAGTATTTTTATTATTATGTTGGAATTAATTTTAATTCTGAAGTTTTGATTTATTACTGTCTTAACTGTAGTTTTTTCTTTTTTTTCCCCTCTAAGTCAGTTTTTTTGCAATTTTAAAATGTAATATAATTTTTGTTTCAGTATTTCAATTTATAAAAGTGACCTTTCCATTTTCTGTGGTCTTGTGAAATGTACTTTTATGTATGGTTGAGATTATTGACTTTAATAACTTGAGGAAAAATGTTATGTATAAGCCTTCTGAAATTTTAGTGAAAAAGATCATTCTTTATTATATCTGTATTAGTTACTCTACTTGTAAAACTTGTTTTGTATGACCTGACTGGTTTTGAACAAGGTTACAAGGTGTTCTCTTTAAGTTTGTCTCTCTCTCTTGTTATATGCAGTGAAATGCTGACTCAAATCACATAATTCACACAGCTTCACAGTTATATAAATCCTATTAGCAAACTCTAACGTTAAAAAAAAAATAACAAAATAAAATAAAACCCTGATATGTTCAATGGCTAATCAGTAGTTTGTGCAGTGCTTTTAGTATAAAAGTATTTGAAATGCTTTAATCAAATGGATTTGTAAAAGCATTTTTCTTGCAGTATAATTTCTCAACAAATATTTGAAAATAAAAAAAACAATGGATTGGGTTTTGTTTGTCATTTAAGTCAACTAATTTTTTTTCAGTTAACAGTTGGGTTGCTGCTATTATAAACTTACTAACATTGACTTTCCAAGTGATGGTTCACAGATCATTCTTATTACTTCTTGTGACCAATTCATTCCCAGGACTTATTTGGTTTATCCAGATGTGACTGGAAGTAGTTAAATAGATAATTCGTGAAATGTTCTATATCTTCCTTGCTTTATTTCTAGCTATGTATTTTGCATTTTTACTGAGATCAGTTTGTTTTTGTAATATTCTGACCATGGGGAAAGCCAGGGAAGGCCCGAGAACCTTCTTGTTTGTTAAGTGTAATTATCCCAAATTATACTTTTAGTAATGACCACTGTTATACACCATCTCTCTATACATTAAAAAAAAGTTTTCCTGCTGGTGATATTTATTCGAGCCAGTGGGAAGAAGAGAGTGAGGCAATTACGTCACTACAAATGCAATTAATTATTGACAACTGCCTCCATAACATTCACCAACGTTGTGCTTCACTGTCTTAACATTTGATGTTCCATTGTAACATTTTTATATATTAATGAATATTGTATATTTGTAAATACAGTAGTTTAATATTTTAAATATTTGTATAGTTTGTAAATATTCCAGTTAAATATTTTAGTCCTGCTCTTTGAGATGCAACAGTATTCCTCGTGCATTATGAAACCCAAAGCAAAAGGCCTCTTCCTAAGTGACCTATGTAAACACAGATAAATAATTGCATAGTGATTGAATGCCGCGCACTACAAATGCACAGATAAATAATTACACAGATTATTTCTCGATTAGATATTGATCATAGTATGTTTTTGTCTGGGGGTCTGCCCCAACTCTGTATTTTTACTCTGTAGAATACAATAAGGCTGCATAAGGCCAGGGTGTGTGGGTTGTGTTGTTCCTCTGTCCACTTAGCCTGGGGGGGCCCTGTGGAGAGCCATGAACACTTGTAGTTTCCATCACTGCCCTGGGGAAGCGGGCCAGAATGCATTAGGAGAGAAGAAAGCTCTGGCGGGGTGAACCCTGGTGTAGCCTAGGCATTCAAGGAGAGCCCAAAAAAAAAAATTTATTGGAAAAAATATAATGGGGAGATAGGAAGAGGGTGGGATAAATGGGGCAGAGAACAGAGGGGGGCAGTAGTTGAGGCCCTTGCCTGATTTGAAAGGGGGACAGTAAGGGGACCCCTGGTACAGGATGCCCATCCTGGTCCAGAGGGTGGAAGTTGAAAGTGGTTGGTGGGGGTCAGCCACCACGCAAAAGGGGATAGGGCCCACCCAGGGTGGGGGAAGGACACTCAACCACCCAAGATGGTAGGAATAAAATTACATAGGGAAGGAGATTCCTATGGTGGAGCATACTTTTTGCAGCTCTGTCCCACACTGACTTGGGGGTTACGCTAATGGCCAGTGTCAGCATCCCATACCATCTAGGAAAAGTTACAGCATAGTGTCAGCTTGGATAAGCATGAGGGCCTGCATAGCCACGTCTGTCCAGTGAAGAGGCTAAGATAGAACATGCAATTAATAATAACTTACATTCATACAATTTTACTTTTTTCTTACACTTTCTATTTTCTTTTATATATTAGATATCAATCGGTGCATTTCGACAGGCGAGTCTTTTATGTAGAAAAGATTTGACTTCATCATACCTCTACATATTACGTAGAAAAAAATGCACAGGGACTCTGCTCCCTGTGCATGCTTTTCTACGTAAATTATTATTAGTGAATATTAAGATAGTTTATTCAGTTAATAACTAAGTTCCTATAGGTGATGTTTTGGGAACCTTAATGTATAGAAATTTAGTTATTAACTGAATAAATTATCTTAATATTCATGTGGTGTGAATGGTCATTACTAAAAGTATAATTCTATGGAAAATCACCATGTAATGCCCTTCCCCAACTATATTATCTGAAGTTAGCTGTGGACAGTTCTATCAACAAAACTGCTTGCATTATTGTAGAAGTTAGTCTTTTATTATTACTTTTTACCCTGCATTTTATTCCTGAAAAGAATGGAGTAATCTTTTTTTGTCAGTCACAGCCCTTTATTATTGCTAATCTATTTTTTTGTGAAAGGTGTGTCACAAACATCCCACTATCCTTAAGTTGATAATGGAATTTTTCCAGTGTTTTCATAAGTCCAAAAGTTGGAAATAATTTTTTACGCATCATTTCTAGTTTTATTGATTCTTGTCCTTTGAAAACATTTATTTCTTACAGATGATAGTAAAAAGTATTTGAAACATTATTTTATTTTAAGATTGCTTTATTCTGCAGAACTGAGTATACTGTGGAATATTTGCATTTTTTTTTGTTTCCGTCTTTGATACTGGAATTTTTCCAGTGTTTTCATAAGTCCAAAAGTTGGAAATTTTTTACGCATCATTTCTAGTTTTATTGATTCATGTCCAAAAGTGTTGGAAATAATTTTTTTTAATATTTAAATTTAATACTTGTTTTAAATATTTATGTTCTCTTCTAACCATATTTTCTAACCTTTTCTAACCAGATTACTTCTCATCCCCTTCAAATATTACAAAACAAATTATGGCAGTGGAAATTTAATTATTAAATATCTGCTCATGAATTTTATTCATTAAATATTGTTAATAGTATGTTTTTGCCATGGTTGTTAGGAGGCCAGGTTCTGTCCTGCAGCATTTAATAGAATTTTTGTTGAATTTTTTTTTTATAGGTCATTGAGACTATTTATACCTAAGGTCATTTTAATCTTTGTTTGCTGTATTGATGCTTATAGTAGCATAGTATAATGATAAGTCTGACAGATGGGAAATGCTTAACATTCTTTAGTTATGTACAAAGGGTACTAGGAAAGTTTTGCAATACAGCTTTGTTTATTTAATTTTTTCAAAGTAATTTCCTCTACATTCAATACACCTCTCCATCCTCCGAAACCAATCTTTAAACCAGTTCTGCCAAGTTTCTCTAGGGAGTAAAGCACACTCGTTGTCCCAAGCCCATAGAAGGTCCTCATCACTGGAAAACCGCCTCCCTTTTAGCTTCATTTTCACATGCAGGAACAGTGCAAAGTCGCAGGGAGCAAGGTCTGGACTGTAGGGAGGGTGTTCGAGAAGTTTCAGTCCTGTCGTGGTCAAATATTCGGTGCAGGCTTTGGCGCGGTGAACTGGAGCATTATCGTGATGGAGGTACCAGGTGTCCATTCTTGACTTTGGCCGCAGGTTCTTCATAGATCCAATGACTTTAGGCAGGCATTGTTCAGTATACCACTTAGCTGTGGCTATCTTCTGCGTGTCGAAAACGACACGTTCCACAATTCCACTCGATTTGAAAAATACAGCTATCATTTTCTTCTTCTTTACAGATCGGGATTTTCTGACAATTACGGGTGTGTCGTCATCATCAAAGACCCAAACTTTGTTTTGAGCCTTGGTCGGCAGATCGTAATAGTACAGCCAAGTCTCGTCACCTGTCACGATGTTGTTCACATACCGAGATTGTCCCTTATCAAACTTTTTTAACATCTCCCGGCACCAAGTCACACGTCGTGTCATCTGCTCTTCAGTCAGTTGATGCGGCACCCAGAGAGAACAAAGTTTCTTCACGTGCAAATGATCTTGCAGAATCGAACGAATTGCTGGTGCATTTAGGCCCAAAGTATCCTCTATCTGTTGGTAGGTCACTCGCCTGTTTTCGTCAAGCATTTTCCTCACAGCAGTAACGTTTTCCTCCGTAACTGACGTTCGTGGCCTTCCCGGCCTCTCAGAATCCTCCAGAGTGAAATTTCCCCTTTGGAATTCTCTATACCACCTGAATATCGTTGTACGATGTGGACAATCATCATCTAGTGCAAGAGTCATTTCTTCTAAGCACTGCTCTATGGTTAAACCACGCACGAAATTATACCGCAAAACTGTCCTTATCTCATTTCGTGACCACGATGCCATCGCAAGCACTTTACACTCTCACTACTAATGAATAACTGAGCCCATCGACTTTGCGCGGCGGCTACTATGCACGTATGAACATGTCTCAACATGCAGCAACAAGCAGCTTCCTGTGATTCATTGTTGCGTCATATTGCAAAACTTTCCTAGTACCCTTTGTATATACTCATGTCTTATGTGTTAGAAGTTTCGTATTTAAATACTAGAAATTAACGAATATGTATTTTGTAATAGTACATTCAGAAAGCTTTTTTTTTTTTTTTTTTTGTCTGATGCTGTATAAGTTTGCTTTCTTGCATCATTTGCCACTGCTAATAGTGTGATTTTTAATAAATTATATGTCAATATTTCTTTATCAGTAATAGTATAAATTAAATAGTAATTTATTTTAAACATAATTTATAGAAAATGCTAGGTTTTTATTTGTGTAATATATGCATGAGAAATTCTAATCTACTATTCTATATTAAAGCTGTCCATTTTAAGATCCTGTGGTCTGCTTATTTGTTTCAATTTATGTCAATCATATTTCCAGATTTCTTGGCATTATAAAAGTAAACGTTTTGCTGTGACTTTCATGAGAATCATGAAAATGAGACCATTTGAAAGAATATGCTGATGAAACTGATATTCAGTTCTCACTTATGAATTGAGTGCTGTAAAGTTTTAATCTGGTTGTTCTGCAAAAGCCACATCCTCTGTGGGCACCTTTTGATTTGTGGTGGGAGATGAAATCCTGAATTATTTTTTAAAAATAAAATAAACTTTTTTTTTTTTGTTAGATTACTTGTAACTAAAAATTAATTTGTTAAAATATTATTTATTAGGTCAAAAATGGACTTCCTTTGCAATAATTATTTATTTGTATGGATTTTTTATTTCCAGTTTTGGACCTTATGAAAGCCACAGTCTAAAACATCTCCTTTCCCATTAAGCTTTCTGCTTGTTGTGTTTAGGGTAGCTTCTCTTCATCTACTTCTTGGTCTTCTACATCTTTGCCTGTGAGTCTCCAGTTCTTTAATGGTTTGTCCATCTCATTCTCTATTCTATCTGTGTGTTTTACAACATTCTTTTTTCATATTATATATCCCATTGTCAGTGTCATTCTCCATCCTATCTGTGGGTTTTCAAAATTCTTTTTTCATGTTATATATCCACTTTTTAATCAGCAGATTATCTGTTTTTAAGTTCTTCATTTTAGTTTGTGGATATGAGAAAAACTAGAGCAGAGCATAAAAGAAAATAATTTTTTATTTTTCTGATTCTTCTGTTTTATTAGGGTTTTTTTTTTTTTTTTTTACTTCTAGATAATTAACCTTCATTGTTGGTTCCATCATTTTCACTTCTAATTTACACCTTAGTGGTTCTTTTGCTCTTATTAGGTGCTTTGTTTTTTCCTATGAATGTTTTCATACTATGCTCTCTCGCTTATTGAAATTATGTAGCATTTTTTTTTAACTTGTTTAAAAAGAAGTTTATGAATGTATTTTTTTATTAGTATTTGGATAACTAGCAGCCTTCAGGGATATAAGTTTTGGTGGCATTTTTTGTAAATCATTTCCATTATTTTTATTGTTATTATTAGTAGTAGTGGCATATGATGCAAGGAAGCAAGTTTATAAAGCATCAGAGAAAAAAAAAACCCACCTTCACCTGTAGTTCTTCCTTGAATTTATTTAAACTGCCTACTTCGTGTGGAAATTTGTTCCAACAATCAACCACCCACTGGCTGCTGAAGGCAAACCTTTACACACCTATCCTGCACCGACCGGGCTAGCCAGGTAGGTAAAATGCCTGCCTGGCAGCCCAAAGGTTGCCAGTTCGAATGCCACCTCGGGCTTAGATCAGAGTAAAATGCAAAGACTTTGGGAGGTGCATTATGGCCACAGAAGCCGATGCGCCAACAACTAACAAAAAAAACACCTATCCTGCAACCATCATTCCTCAATTTGAATTTATGCCCTCGTGTAGTCTCAAGAAGAGGAAAATTGCCATCAGCATTGAGCTTGCTCAATCCATTTAAAATTTTAAACACCTCAATCAGATCACCTCTCAGGTGCCTAGTCTCCAGATGCTGCAATATACACAACTGAAGCCTGTCTTGGTAAGACCACCCTTTTGTACCCTTCACCAGTCTCGTTCTTTTCTGCCATTAATACTGTATCATCTGCATAGTAAGTGTTTATACACACACACACACACACACACACACACACACACACACACACACACACACACACACACACACACACACACACAATCGGACCTCTATATAACGAAATCAGTGGTTTTCTTGAAAAAATTGGTTATACAGAAATTTCATTATAAAGAAATTTGACAAAGAAAAATACTGTAAATTCAGAAATATAGTACAAGATGGAAAAGAAGTGGGAATGAATAAATTTTCTAACATTTCAAAACAATTTATTAATACATACATATTAAGAAATGACTACTTGCATGATGCCCACAATTTATTAGTACACTTTTAAGAATTATGTTGTAAAATATTTGGTTATTTTTTTGTTGTACACCGTTCCTAAAAATGTTCAACACCCAGATATATTTTCTTCTCACTGAAGGCCTCAATGCAAAGTTTCAAATACTGCCAACATTTGTTTGGAAGGTTTAATATCATCATTTTTCTCTTTCTTGGTGATTCCTTTCTACTTCTCTCTCTGTGTCAGGGTAGCTTGGGAATTTTTTTTGGCTGGTGCAGTTGCACCATATGGCTAATAATAATAATATTGCCCTCATTTTCATCCAACTCATCGTCAATATTGTCACTAGTTCTTTAAATATGCTCCAAAATGTTGGAGTCACTTGGATATTCAGTTACTATGACATCATTATCAACTCCTAAAAATTCGCCAGGAACAATTTCTCCACTGATCAAACCTCACTTGAAACTCTTCTCAAGATTGCTCAGTGTTTTCTAGTAGTTCATCCTTCTCATCTATTAATTAGCATTTTAGCAAAACCTGCTTTTGCTAAGCAATTCTTAATCGTTGTTTCTGCTGCATCTTGATACCACACTTTCACCAAGTCTGATATGCACATCCACAAATCTATAACAGAATCTATAATTGGTTTTTTCTATTCTCAATATAATTTTTTTCAGTATGCCCCTTCAGTAGTGCATTTTTAAATTCTTGATAATGTCAGTGCCTTGGTTCATTGGCTGCAGTTAAGATGAATTATTCAGAAGGAAGAAAACATTATTAATTAATACATATAACTTGATAGGAGATACGGGAGTTATATAATGAAACTCAGAGATAATACTTGATACAGAAAAAAATATATAGATATATATATAGTGTTTTATGACAGCTTGAAGGATCTAAATTGAGGGGCCCATCAAGCTCTCAGCTGCCCACATCAGTGCCAGAACTTGCACTTGAACATCATGCAACATGGGGGCAACCCTCAAGGCAGAATGCACTGGTCCCACAGGAACTAGTAGTTGTCGGTGACTCTATTGTCAGGGAAACGGAGAACATATTGTGCAAAAAGGATAGGTGGGACAGGATCAGGGTATGTCTGCCAGGGGCAAAGGTTGATGACATTGAAGAGCAGATATAATCTTTTAAGGGCAAAAAAGGTGATATTGTTTTACATGTTGGCACTAATAATATTAAGAGTAGGGGACTGTCAGAATTAATTAACAAGTATAGGTCACTGCTGAAAAAAAAAACCATGAATTAGGGTTGAATTTGAAAGTGTCTGCAATTCTGCCCAGACACGATAGGAGGGAGTATATGATGAGAGCCTTGTCGATCAATTTGGCCCTGGAGAGATTGTGCAAGGCTCAAAGGGTAGAATTTTTCTCAGCCTGGTCTTAACAGAAGAGACTGCTTCTACAGGGATGGGATTCACTTAAATAGAAAGGGTGCAAGAATATTTGCTGATGCTATCGAGGCAGTGCTAAGTTGGTTGGGAAACTGCTAGCTTGGAAGGATACACAGACTAATAGATTAACAGTAGCCGCTGGCAGTCTGTGAAATACCTTGCATCTTGTTTTCCAGGCTGCTGCTCATTCCAATAGATACAGTGCAAGAATCAGCAGCAGCCTAGAAAACAAGATGCAAGGTATTTCACGGACTGCTGGGAGTCATTGCGGTACAAGTAAACACATGGGCTTTGTTAGGGTAGCTAAGAATAGGAACAGGTGCATGTATACTTGCATGTACACCAATGGTAGGAGTTTGGTAGATGAATTTGAGGTGTTGGTCAAAACATCAAAGGCAGATATTGTTGGGATATCAGAGGTGTGGTGTCACACAGATATAAGGAATGCAGAAATGGAATTTGGGGAGTACAGGAAGGATAGGAAGGGAGGAGGGGGTTATGCTATTAGTTAAGAAACATATAAAATCCAAGCAAGTAACAACATGGCTGGACAGTGCCGTGTCGAGTTAGTTTGTTGTGACGTAAGCACTGGGAAATCAAAATTGACAGTAGGAGTGTGTTATAGGCCTAATGATTCTGATGAGTATAATAAACAACTGTACAGGGAAATAGAATGGGCCAGTAAATCAGATTTACTTTTTAATTTTCCAGATATTGACTGGAATTTGTCGGTTGGTCACTCGCACACTAGTAAGGATTTTTGTTGATTTTTGAATGATTGTTTTTTACAGCAGCATGTTTGGGAGGCAAATAGAGCGCTCTTGATCTGATTATCAGTAGTGATTCTTCATGCATTAAGAATCTGTAGATAAAGGAATCACTAGGTGGTGGCAGTGATCAATGTGCTGAAGTAGGATTTACTGAAAGAGGTAACTACCATCAGGGGTAAAGGGAAGGGTTTTTGCATTAGTTAAGGTGACTATGGAGGTCTGATACAGTATTTAAATTCTATATGGTGGGATCAACTGATGATGTTACCAACAGCAAATTTGCACCAACCAAGAGTGTAATTCTCTCCTTACTGTTTTTACCACCTAAACATTTATCACCTTTAAAAGTCAGTGTCTCGATCGGTAAACATTTTTAAAAAATAGACATGTTTCATCAACTTTGAACATGTCTTTGGACTAGTAGTTCCTAAATTTTTTCAGAACTGTTTCTTTTCAATGGGTATAGTCTTCTTCGATTGCAACTCCACTTTCATCAGAAATAATTTTTTCGAGAAGCCATAACACTCTTTAAATTTGTCCAGCCAACTGACTTGGGATGTTTTGTGCCCCAGAAAAGTGTGCATACTCCATAGCCTTTTCTTTTATTAATAGCCCTGATATCGGCATGTTTTGGTCTCAAATCAGCTTTGCCCACTTAAAAACTACTTCATCTACATCTTCCCAAAGGCATAATTTTGCACTCTTCCAACTGGGTCACGTTTTCTCAAACTGTTTGAGAATCAAAACAGGGTTCATTTTCAGAAATGTTCAGAACATTTTCAGAATGGTTGACCCACTACTGGCAGCGTGTTTTTTTTTTTTTTTAAACGCCGGGATCTACACTATTAAGCATTTCCAGTTTTTTCACACTACACTAAGGATTTCCTCTTAGTCACTATAAGGTTACTTGCACAGCAGTTAAAACATAGCCGAGATTAGGGACCACTTCTAATTACCATGTAAATAGAGACAAGTGAAATTTAGTGAAAGTGTGGATGACTCATTTCTTTGAAACCACAGATGAATTTTTCCAAGATAAAGGAAAATCACTCTCTCCTAATTCTCTAATAGGATGCTTACAGTAGAAAATAGGTTCACCAGAGCCCGCATCAGGAATAAGCCTTAATCTTTGCCAATGGCTGTGGACAGCTGACCAGTGGGACTTCTTGGCATAGAAGCGTATAAGTTGTATAGATTTTACTTGTTTTTAGAGGCGCCTCCATATCCAGGTGGGCAGGAGCAGCAGTGCATAGCACACGCTTCTTGATTAGACCGGGGTTCGAGCCCCTGACCACCAAATACGGAGGATGCGGAAAGGTCAGGGAAAAGGGCAAAGGCCTCTCCCAAACTTTTCCATTTTTTTCTATCCTGTGCCATGATTGGCCAGTTTCCTACTGCAGGGTTTTACAGGCACCATTTAATTTTAAAATGTTTTTTAGCTCTTAATTCTTGGAATTAAAGCCTTTAGCTATTAAAAGCTAAAGGGATTAATGCTTAATCCTTTTAGCTCTTAATTCATGCTTTCAATAGCATCAGCTTTATTGCCTAAAAGCAAGGCCACAGGTGCGAACAGTGCGTACCTGGGTCTCTGGAAATCAGTTCATTATATGTAAATTTTCTTCGTTATACGGAAACTATTTTCAATGTAGTGACCTGGGGGAAATCAAAAAAGTTTACTACATAGAAGATTTCTCTATATAGAAGTTCATTAAAGTGTCTTACTGTATTTCTTTTTTTCTGATCCATTATCGGGCTAAAGAGAGCAGGTCTGGTGTCTTATTCTTTTAGTTATTTATATCTTCTGTATTTCCTTACTCTGTGTTAATTTTATCTCCAATTACTTCTCTTAATTTTTGTGGAACTTTACATACTTTTAAGATTTCTGTTATCTTCTCTTTTTTTTTTTTTTTTTTTTTTCAAACAGGCCTCTGAGGTTGGGTATATTCATATTGTAGTTTTAAATGTTTTCCACCAACCTTATGTAGAAATAAAACAAAACGAAAACTGGAATCTTGATAACTATGTATTTATAATAAATTATATTTGCCTGTATTTACAATAAATTATATTTAACTTTACAACTAAAATATATAAAATATACATATAAAATATAAAAAAATTAAAATATACTGGGTTAAGAACAATAAAACCATAAAATACATTAAAATACAGTGGTACCTTGGTTTGCGAGCATAATTCGTTCCAGAAACGTGCTCGTAATCCAAAGCACTCGTATATCAAAGCGAATTTTCCCATAAGAAATCATGGAAACCCAGATGATTTGTTCCAAAACTCAAAAATATTCATATACTGTAAAAATGATTAATACAAAATACATACCTTTTTTAATATTTAAATTTAATATACATAAAGCAATCGGATTTGTGGTAGGACGACTTTCACTGTCACTAACGGAAGCACTGCTATCTGTTGACTCTTTTTTTTTTTTGTGCGACTTTAACAAGGAACCTCTCCAATGACACTTGCCTCCTCTTGAGGATTTCACGGAAATATGACTCGTTAAACAGATTCATCGCTCGCACTATTACAAAATGAGGCAAGCTTGATACACATAAACAAAGCTGCGCGCGTGTAGCAATTGAATAAACAACACCATAAAGGCAGAGATACACTATTAACACCTCACATTTTACTAAAGCACATTTCTAGGGTTTACTACCATAAAACAATAAAAACAATTTCCAGTTACGTTTCTGCTAGTGGAATCTGTTATAAACTGGTAGTAAACTCGATCTAATTGCATTTGCGATTATACTGATAGCTGAAATTGTGTTGGTTTTTACGTTATTGTGATGAAATGTGTTTCCCCTTCACTGATATAAAAAAAAAATATATATTTTCAGAATCTTCTCTTCATTCAATCGTGTTGCGTTGATTCTGCGTTCGACTGCCATTTCTTATAAACACAAAGGCGAATCGTGCATAAGCGAATTCGGTTCGTGTTATATTAGCTATCGTTCGCATATTTATAAATCGTGTATGATCGAATTTGTGTAGTGTAAACACGTGTTATACGAGGACTGACTGTACTCGTATTGCAAGACCTCGCTCGTTTATCAAGTTAAAATTTATTAAAAATTTTTGCTCGTCTTGCAAAACACTCGTAGACCATGTTACTCACAATACAAGGTACCACTGTATACTAAATTAAAAGCGATAAAACCATAGCTTTTGAAGGCTCCTGCCTTCTTCTTCAGCGGTATTTTCTTTGTTCTGCGGTGCATCTTTAAATACCAGCAGGTTCACGGTACTCATCACGTGTTTCATTCCCATGTGTTCCGTTCTCTTGTGTCATGGAACCGTTCATCCCTTCTGAGGATAGTAGCCTCGAAGAGGGGATAGATCTGCATTCCTCTATCTCTATTAATGTTCACTGTGGAACAGATCCACAAACTCTCGATCGAGCGCATAAGTTCTAGGACCGCAAGTGGCTCGAGAGTTTGTGGATCTGTTCCACAGTGAACATTAATATAGAGGAATTAATAGATAGATTAATAGACAGAGATAGAGGAACACTGATCCATCCCCTCTTCGAGGCTACTATCCTCAGAAGGGATGAACAGTTCCATATGACCCACTCCCGAGCCACTTCCGGTTCCATAACACAAGAGAACGGAACACGTGTGAATGAAACACATGATGAGTACCGTGAACCTTCTGGTATTTAAAAATGCACTGCAGAACAAAGAAAATACCACTGAAGAAGAAGGCAGGAGCCTTTGAAAGCTATGGTTGTATTGTTCTTAACCCACTATATTTTAAAGTATATTTTAGTTGTAAATTTAAATATAATTTGTTGTAAATACAGGCAAATATAATTTATTATAAATACATAGTTATCAAGATTCCAGTTTTTGTTTTCGTTGTGTTTTATTTCTACATAAGGTTTGGTGGAAAACATTTAAAACTACAATATCTGTTATCTTCTATTTTTTACTGTATCAAAAGCTTTTAAATCAAAATGTAAATGGGTCTAGTGGTTTTTCGATTATCTGTTTATTGTGGTGCATGATAAAAGTATTAAATAGGTTAGCATTAGTAGAGGCATTTCATGCAAGAAAGCAAGCTTATGCAGCATCAGCCAAAAAAAAAAATAAAATAAAATAATAAATAAATAAATAAATAAATAAAAAATAAATAACCACTTCCACTTCACCCCTCTGTTCGTTCGAAATACCTGTCCAGCTGAGCCTTAAACTTATTTAGGCTATCAACTTCACCGACAAGGGATGGAAGTCTGTTCCACCAACCAACCACCCGCTGGCTAAAGGCAAATTTCCTCACGTCTATCCTACATCTGTCTTTCCTCAGTTTGAATTTATGCCCTCTCAGGTGATTATTCTGAGCAAGAGGAAGAATCCCATCAGCATTGAGCATGCTCAAACCATTCAAGGTTTTATACACCTCTATCAGATCACCTCGCTGGTGCCTAGTCTCCAGACACTAATTTGCAAAATTTAAACCTTTCTTCGTAAGATCACCCCTTTGTTCCATTCACTAATCTTGTTGCCCTTCTCTGTACTCGTTCCAGCAGCTCTACATCCTTCTTGAAATGAGGCCTCCAGACCTGTATACAGTACTCTAGGTGTGGCCCGACCATTGCCTTATACAAGGGAATAATCACCTCCTTATCCCTGCTAGAAAAATTCCTATATATCATTGACAATACACCATGAGCTACTCTTGCACCCGTCTGCACTGCTCAGAGAACTTCATATCTGCCTGCACAACCACCCCCAGGTCCCTTTCATTCTCTACCACTGTCATTGTAGTACCACAGAGTTGATACGTTGCTCTGGGGTTGCTGTTTCCCATATGTAGTACTTTACATTTGTCAATGTTAAACTTCATTTGCCACCTCTCAGCCCATCTGCTCAACCTTTCCAGATCCTGTTTCAGCAGCATAGTGTCAGTAGTGTCCTTGACAACCCTGCCAACCTTCGTATTGTCCGCAAACTTGGACATTAAGCTTGATATACCATCATCAATATAATTTATAAATACAGAAAACAATAATGGACCCAATACTGAACCCTGAGGGACTCCACTAATAGCATTAGTCTACGATGAGCGGTGTCCATTGATTACCACTCTGTCTTCTCTCCCTCAACCACCCCTTTATCCATAGCAGCAGTTTGCCTCCAATGTCACACTGTTCCAATTTGTGCAGCAGTCTTCCATGTGCAACAGTATCAAAAGCCTTTCTAAGATCCAAGTATATAATATCAAAGTTATTCCCTGCATCATAGTATCCAATCAAATTGGTCAGGCAAGACTTCCCCTTAACAAAACCATGCTGTGTCCGAGTAATATCTGAAGTCTTGTCTAGATGATCCTGCAGTGCTTCTTTAACCAGTGCCTCCATTAATATTCCGGGAACAGAAGTTAAACTCACAGGTCTATAGTTACTTGTGTCAGCCTTTGATCCTCCTTTGTGAATTGGGGTCACATTTGCACATCTCCAGTCCATGGGTACTTCCCCTGAGTTCAAGAAAGCTCTCATAATTATGGCTAAGGTTTTTCTTACTTCCTTTGCTGCCTCCTTTAATATAACTGGATAGATCCCATCCACCCCAGGTGCCTTTCTTGTGTTTATCTTCAACAATTTCTCCTCCACTTTACTGTCAGTTATTACAAGATGCTCTAGCTTACTGCCAGAGTTGAATACACCTCTGGCATTCCCCTCGCTGAATAACTCCTCGTGTGAATGTCAATGCAAAATATTCATTTAGTTTGTTAGCAACCTGAGCAGGATCATAAACAGTTGACCCATCGATATCAAGTGGACCAATCTGATTCATCCCCTTCCTTCTAGAGTTTACATAAGTAAAGAACTCCTTGCTGTTTTTCTTTGCATCCCTTGCCAAAGATTTCTCGTAATCTGCCCTCGCCTGCCTAACTTCCTTTGTAACTTGGTTACAGATCAACTTGTATCTATCATAGGCTTCTGTGTCACGTGTTAATTTGTATGTATCCCATGCATTTTTCTCCTCTGCCATATGTCTCATTAGTTCATCTGAATGCTTTCCATTTTGAATTTGCTGTTGGTAACATCATCAGTTGGTCCCACTGCATAGAATTTAAATACTGTCTCAGTCCATCGTAGTCGCCTTTACGAAAGCAATAACCCTTCCCTTTACCGCTAATGGTAGTTACCTCTTTGAGTAAATCCCACTTCAGCACACTGTGATCACTGCCACCCAGTGGTTCATTTATCTGCAGATTCTTAATGCATGAAGAATCACTACTGATAATCAAATCAAGAGTATTACTCCCTCTTTTTGCCTCCCGAACATGCTGATGTAGAAAACAATCATCCAATAAATCCACAAAAGCCTTGCTAGTGTGTGAGTGACCAGCCCCCAAATTCCAGTCAGTATCTGGGAAATTAAAATCCCCCATTGTAATACTCTCTGAATTACTGGCCCACTCTATTTCCCTGTACAGTTTCTTATTATACTCATCAGAGTCATTAGGCCTATAGCACACTCCTACTCTCAATTTTGATCTCCCAATGCTTATGTCACACCAAACTGACTTGACACTGCACTGTCCAGCGATGTCAACTGGCTTCACTTCCTTGGATTTTATGTATTTCTTAACTAATAGCATAACCCCTCCTCCTTTCCTATCCTGTCTATCCTTTCTGTAGACATTGTACTCCCCAAATTCCAGTTCTGCATTCCTTATATCTGTGTGACACCACGTCTCTGAAATCCCAACAATATCTGCCTTTGATGTTTTGATCAATACCTCAAATTCATCAAATTTATTTACTAAACTCCTAGCATTGGTGTACATGCAAGTATACCAATGCTAGGACCTGTTCTTTTTCTTAGCTACCCTAACACAACCCATGTATTTACTTGTACCCAAATAATTCCCAGCAGTCTCTGAAATATCCTGCATCTTATTTTCCAGTCTGCTGCTCATTACAATAGAAGCAGTGCAAGAATCACTTTTGCCTCTGCCTGCAGCCACTGTTAACCTTTTAGTCTGTGTATCCCCCCAAGCTAGCAGTTTTCCGACCCACCTAACACTGCTTAGATAGCATCAGCAAACATTCTTGCACCCTTTCTATTTAAGTGTATCCCATCCCTGTAGAACAGTCTCTCCTGTTAACAAGTACAGACCAGGCTGAAAAAAATTCTACCCTTGAGCCTTGCACAATCTTTCCAGGGCCGAATTGATCGACAGGGCTCTCATCATATACTCCCTCCTATCGTGTCTGGGCAGAATTGCAGACACTTTCAAATTCAATCCTAATTCATGGCTTTTTTTCATCAGTGACCTGTACTTGTTAAGTAATTCCGCCGGTCTCCTACTCTTAATATCATTAGTGCCAACGTGTACGACTATATCACCTTTTGTGCCCTTAAAAGATGATATCCGCTCTACAACGTCATCAACCTTTGCCCCTGGCAGACATACCCTGGTCCTGTTCCACCTATCCTTTTTACAAAGCATGTTTCCCGTTTCCCTGACAATAGAGTCACCAACAACTACTAGTTCCTTTGGGACCAGCGCAAGTTACATTACATAGCAAGTTACATTCTAATAAAAAAGCGTATAATAATGCACAACATGCTGTTAACTTTAAATTTTAAAATCTATAAATTGGACATATACCTTGGACATAGCCTAAAGTGTTAGACCTACTAACAATTATTAAAACATAAATGACAGATAATCTGGGCTATAGAAAGGTGACTATTGTTCAGATACAGAAACATATTGCTGCTCCTCACAAAGCTGTTTCAAACATTATTGGATTCCCTTCAGTGAGGAGTTAGGTAGAATAGAAATATTCAAAAAGAACATAACTTTTTTATATAGACTGGGCATGACTTCTCTCCCCCCCCCCTTTTTTTTTATTCCAGGCAAATTGTAAATTGTAAGTAAAGGTGGTTTGGGACAAAAATAAATAAAAATAAAACTTCAACTATGTTCTACCTAGCACTTCACTGAAGAAGACCCAATAAGGTCCAGAAAGCTGTATAGGGTTTTCATGTCTTGTCTGTTGATGGTTCATCTTTCTGTAGTCTAGGCTTTTTTTACCCTAAACATAAAAGGTATTAGAACCAGTAGTACTTAGTATCATGCATGGGTTGAAGGTTAAGATGAGATGTGTAGGTTATGTATGAAGTAACAAAATTTTTGGTTACAGCCTGTACACAAGAATATACCCAGCTCCTTCCCATATGAACAATGAAATGATAAATTTTTCTATTGCAGAGTAGTTACTAATAACAGCCATATGTAGAGGTAAAATTGATTCTTATAGTGAAAGTGATTCTTTTAGGACATGCAGCAACCTGGAAGGCATGGTTGGGGAGGGATTATGAAAGGACTGCTGGGGATCCTCATGGGACAAGCAAATATGTTGACTATGTTAGGTTTACTAAGAGCAAAAACAGGTACACATGCACTTGCCTTATACACTTATGCTAGGAGCATATTAAATAAATTTTAACCAATTTGAAGTACTGGTTTCATCAAATACATAATGTGGATATTATGGGGGGGGTGATATTAGAAACACAGTGCCGCTCATATAGGAATGCAGAATTTGAATATGGGTAGTGTCTGCTGTATCACTCCTTCAATAGCAGCATGTTTCTGGATTTACTTGATAGTCACTTTCTATACTAACCTGTTAGAGAGGCAGCAGAACAAAGTGGTACTCGAATTTGATTATTATTATTATTATTATTATTATCTTTTAGCTTTAATTCACCATTATGATTTATACAGCAGGCATAGGTGGTGGGAGTTATGCTCTTTGATTCTACACTGTCAGCCCATTTGACAGGGGTTGCCAGTGTAGTTAGTTGGTGTGACATGAACACTGAGAAAACAAAGGATGAGAATAGGATTATGTTATAGGCTAAATGACTGCAAGGAGTATAATGAACAAGTATGCTGACAAACTGAGTGGAGACCATAAAGTAGCAGCACATTTCTGGATTTACTTGATGGTTGGGTTGCCTTCTATGCCAGCATTAGACAGACAACAAGAGAAAGCAATATTGAAAGCAGTACTCTTGATATGATTATTATCATCTTTTAGATTTATTTAACCATTATGATCTGTATCCCTAAATGGACAAGTTAGTGCATTTGCATCGTATTAGTATGTAGTGAACCACCAAAGTAGGTGACATGACATTGTTTTTATTATATCTCATTGTGAATGCCTTCACAATGAGTTGCCCCAAAACCTAACTTAGTCTATACTATTGTACACCATCTGACATCTCTCATGTTGTGGAGTTATACTTCATAACTGGGTTGTCACTTATTGCTACTTCATTGCAAGATACAATTGCAATTCTGTTCAATTCAACCTTCTTTGAAACAAATTTCTGACTCTTTTTCAGAAAATCAAGATTAAACCACTAGAATCCGTGTCATAGCAGCAGCATTGTTGAAGCACTTTTAGCATTGTTAGAGGCATATGATACAAGAAAGCAAGCTTATACAGCATCAGCTAAAGAAAAAACTTCCCATTTTATCCATTCGCTCCAAAAGTTTGTCCAGTTTTTCCTTAAATCTGTTTAAGCTATCAGCTTCCACAACAGTTTGAAGTTTGTTCCAAAAATCAACCACTTGCTGGCTAAAGGTAAACTTTTGCACATCTATTCTACAACTGTCTTTCCTCAATTTGAATTTATGCCTCTTCAGATGCGTAATCTGAGCAAGAGGAGGAATCACATCAGCATTGAGCTTGCTCAAACCCTTCAAAGCCTTATACACGTCAATTAGATCACCTTGCAGGTGCATAGTCTCCAGATGCTGCCAATTTGCAGAACTTAAGCCTTTCTTGGAAAGAAACCCTTTGTTCCTCCTCGCATATCTCGTTGCCCTTCTCTGTACTTGTTCCAGCAGTTCTGCATTCTTTGTAAAACGAGGCCTCCATACCTATATGCAGTACTTAATTTGTGGCCTTACTATTGCCTTATACAAAGTTATAATCACTTCCTTATCCCTGCAAGCAAAATTCCAATATACCATATTTCCCCATGTATAAGACGCACCTTAATTTTGGGGTCCAATATTTGAAAAAAAAAAAAAAATATTACATAAAGTTATTGAACTCAAGTTTTGGACCCCAAAATTAAGTTGCGTCTTATACAGGGGAAATATGGTATATTGGAATTTTGCTTGCAGGGATAAGGAGGTGATTATAACTTTAAGAAGTGTGGCATTTCAAATGCCACACTTCTTAAATGACTTGACAACGATCTCAATCTTGATATTATCCCAGGATCTTTTCACCCAGGTACAAACTTCTCCTATAGTTGATTTCTTCACTCTTTCTGCTGGTGTCAAATTGGCCCCAGAAGACTTCGTCCATTGGTTCCATTCGTCTCTCATGGCAGCTTTGAAGGGTTTGTTAATGCTGACATCAGGTGGTTGGAGCTGGGATGTCAAGCCTCCAGGAATGACGGCAAGTTTTGTTTTTTGCTCTGCAGCAATCTTCTTTGTGTGTTTTGTTATGTGTGCCCTGAACTGATCAAGTACCAATAGGGCAGGTTTGCATAAGAGCTCACCTGGTCTCCTGCTCCAAACTTTCTCAAACCAGATCTTCATCCCATCCTGTTGAAAAAAAGCCGTGAATTAGGGTTGAACTTGAAAGTGTCTGCAATTCTGCCCAGACACGATAGGAGGGAGTATATGATGAGAGCCTTGTCGATCAATTCGGCCCTGGAGGGATTGTGCAAGGCTCAAGGGGTAGAATTTTTTTCAGCCTGGACTGTACTTGTTAACAGGAGAGATTGCTTCTACAGGGATGGGATACACTTAAATAGAAAGGGTGCAAGAATTTTTGCTGATGCTGTCGAGGCAGTGTTAGGTGGGTCGGAAAACTGCTAGTTGGGGGGGGGATACAAGGACTAATAGATTAACAGTAGCCACTGGCAGAGGTGGAAGTGATTCTTGCACTGCTTCTATTCAAATGAGCAGAAGTCTGAAAAACAAGATGCAGGATATTTCAGAGACTACTGGTAGTCATTGCGTTACAAGTAAACACATGGGTTGTGTTAGGGTAGCTAAGAATAGAAACAGGTGCATGTATACCTGCGTGTACACCAATGCTAGGAGTTTGGTAAATAAATTTGATGAATTTGAGGTATTGCTCAAAACATCAAAGGCAGATATTGTTGGGATATCAGAGACGTGGTGTCACACAGATATAAGTAATGCGGAACTGGAATTTGGGGAATACAATGTATATAGAAAGGATAGACAGGACAGGAGGGGAGGAGGGGTTATGCTATTAATTAAGAAACGAAACACATAAAGTCAAAGGAAGTGAAGCCAGTTGACATCGATGGACAGGGCAGTGTCAAGTCAGTTTGGTGTGACATAATCATAGGGAAATCAAAATTGAGAGTAGGAGTGTGCTATAGGCCTAACGACTCTGATGAGTATAATAATATATTGTACAGGGAAATAGAGTGGGCCAGTAAATCAGAGAGTCTTATAATGGGGGATTTTAATTTCCCAGATATTGACTGGAATTTGTGGGTTGGTCACTCGCACACTAGCAAGGCTTTTGTGGATTTATTGGATGATTGTTTTCTACATCAGCATGTTCGTGAGGCAACAAGAGGGAGCAATACTCTTGATCTGATTATCAGTAGTGATTCTTCATGCATTAAGAACCTGCAGATAAATGAACCACTAGGTGGCAGTGATCACAGTGTGTTGAAGTTGGATTTACTCAAGGAGGTAACTACCATCAGAGGTAAAGGGAAGGGTTTTTGTTTTCGTAAAGGCGACTATGATGGTCTGAGACAGTATTTAAATTCTATACAGTGGGACCAACTGATGATGTTACCAACAGCAAACTCAAAATGGGAAGCATTCAAGGAACTAATCTTGGTGGCTACCAGGCTTTACATACCAACTAAGAAATATTGTTCAAGGTTTAGGCCTAAATGGTTGTCAGATGGACTAATGAGACATGTGGCAGAGAAGAAAAATGCATGGGATACATACAAATTAATGGGTGACATGGAAGCCTATGATAGATATAAGTTGGTCTGTAACCAAGTCACAAAGGAGATTAGGCAGGCAAAGGCAGACTACGAAAAATCCTTGGCAAAGGATGCAAAGAAAAACAGAAAGGAGTTCTTTACATACTTGAACTCGAGAAGGAAAGGGATGAATCAGATTGGTCCACTGGATATTGATGGTTCAACAGTTGAGGATCCTGCTCAGGTGTCTAACAATCTAAACGAGTATTTTGCATCTACATTCACGCATGAGGAGTTATTCAGGAAGGAGAATGATGTAGGTAAAGTAAACATTGGCAGTGAGCTGGATGATTTTGTAATAACTGAGAGGAAAGTGGAGGAGAGATTGTTGAGGATAAACATAAAAAAGGCACCTGGGGTGGATGGGATCTATCCAGTTATATTAAAGGAGGCAGCAAAGGAAGTATGCAAACCCCTAGCCATAATTATGAGAGCTTCTTTGGACTCAGGGGAGGTACCCATAAACTGGAGATGTGCAAATTTTTTTTTTTTTTTTTTTATGAGAACCCCAAACACGAGAGGTATTATAACCTATAGTACTTAGTACCGTGCTTGGGTTGGAGGTTGAGAAGACGAAAGAAGATATTTGTTGATATTGGACTTGAACTTCTGTAGATTGTAATTTTCAGGAAATACGTATGAAGGAAGGTTGTTCCAGAAAATGGCAGTTGAATGAATAAATGAGGAAGATGAAAAGTTGGTTCTGTGGGTTTGAAGTTGGACAGTAAATGGATGTTGGCTGGTGGCGGCACGTGTTCGGACTGTTTTGAAAGAGAGAGCGGGAATTATAGAAGCCAATTCAGAAGAACAGTGCCCATGGAAGTATCTGTAGAAGAGGCATGCAGCAGAAACAGTGCGTCTATGAGAAAGCGAGTGGAGAGACTCTGTTAGAGATGAATCATTAATTAACCTAACTGCCCTCTTCTGAATGGAATCAAGAAGCCTGAGAGAGGTTTTGGGGGCACCACCCCAGATGTGGGAACAATATTCCATGGCAGGGCGGATTTGCGATTTATACAGAGTGAGCAGCTGTTTGGGAGAAAAGTAACGTCGAGAGCGAAAGAGAAAACCAAGTTTTTTAGATGCAGAGGAAGCAATATTTGTAATGTGCTTGTGCCAAGAGAGATTAGAAGTCAGGGTAATCCCCAAAAGAGATATATCATTTTGCCTAGAAATCAGAGTGTCACTAAAGATAAGCATAGGAGCAGAAGAATCCTTTTTGCGAGATATAAGACAAGATTGAGTTTTAGACGGGTTGAAATCAACTAAGTTGTCTTTGCCCCACTGGAGAAATACCTGAAGATCGGCATTTAAGGAATTGGCAGCAGATTTTCGAGAACTTGAAGCTGATTGAGCTGGACAAAGTTTCTCAAAATGGAAAGTTGAATGCAATGTGCTATCATCGGCAAAACTATGGATAGGATTTCCAGTCAATGGAAGAAGGTCATTGATATACAAGAGGAAAAGAGTGGGGGAAAGAACTGAACCTTGGGGGACACCGGCATTAGTGGAGAAGTTAGAAGACAGAGAGCCATCTACCATCACCCTCAGTGAGCGATCAGAGAGAAAACTGGATAACCAATTACTAAAAACAGTTGGCAAACCATAAGATGGAAGCTTGTTTAGAAGACCTTTATGCCAAACACGATCAAAAGCCTTTGAGATGTCAAGAGCAACTACTTGTGTTTCACCGAACCTTTCCATTGAATTAGTCCATAAATGGGTAACATAAGCCCGAATATCACCAGTGGATCGACACTGACGGAATCCATACTGGCGATCGTTGATCAGACGGAAGATTTCTAGGTAGTTTAAGAGTTGGTGGTTAATTGATTTCTCCATTACTTTAGAAAGAGTAGAAGTAATTGCAATGGGACGATAATTGGATGGGAGGGATTTGTCACCCTTTTTAGGAACTGGCTGAATATGAGCAAATTTCCAAGCAGAAGGAAAAACACCTTTGGAATAAGAAAGTGAAAAAAGGCGGCAAAGAATAGGAGTAAGTTCAGGAGCACAGGTTTTGAGAACAAGTGGAGAAATACCATCAGGACCTGGAGCTTTCTTAGCATCAAGATTCATCAAAATCCTTCTGATATCCTTTTGACGGAAGACCACAGGAGGCATTGAATGGAGCGTGTTAGGAATGGTGGGAGGTGTTTTACCAAGATCATTAATACATGAGCTCGAAGAAAAATGGGATGCTAGCAGGTCAGCTTTATCCTTGGCTGAAGTGACAACAGAACCATCTGGTTTGGACAGAGGTGGGAGCAGAGATGGGCAAAAGTTGCGGCCAATAGCTTTGGCAAGAGACCAGAATGCTCGGCTACCATTAGGGCAAGAAGCAAGTTTTCTACTCTTAGCCTGTTCAAACTCTAGTTTGGACTGATTAATAACTGCTTTACAATTGTTGCGAGCTTTGGTGTAGGCAGAAAATGAAACTGAAGAATTAGAAACAAGCCAATTACGATATGCAACGTTCTTCTCTTGGACAGCCTTAGCACATTTATTGGAAAACCAAGGTTTAGATAAAGGACGAGATTTTAAAGTGGAGTGTGGGATAAAGGATTCCATTCCTGCAAGAATAATTTCACTGACACTATCTGAGCAAACGTTGACATCAGAACTTTTGAAACAGTAATCCGACCAAGGAAAAGAAGAAAAGAAGTCTCGCAGGTCATCCCATTTTGCATTCTTGTAATGCCAAACAATACGAGGTTCGGAATAGCCATGAGATAAAGGTTCCATTGGAGAAGAGACAATCACCAAGTTGTGATCTGAAGTGCCTAAAGGACCTCTCACTTCAACCTTGTACTTAGAAGGGTTGTTTGTGAGAAAAAGATCAAGCGTATTGGCTGTATGGTTAGGATTGTCCGGTATTCTTGTAGGTAAATGAACAATCTGTGCTAGGTCATTAGTAATTGCAAAAGCCTCAGCATCTCGACCTGCTGGGTCGGTGTGACTAGAAAATGGAAGCCAGCAGGAGTTGTGAACGTTAAAATCACCAAGGAAAATTACCTCACTGTTAGGAAAGTTGGACTGGAGAAAGTCAAGTTGCAAAGAGAGGAAGTCAAAGAGCTCCAAGTGATTAGTGGAGTTGGGAGAACGGTAGAGACAACAGATGAATTTTACACAATGAGGTAGAGAGATTTTAAGCCAGAGAAGATCAAAGAGAGGAGATTCCAAATTGCCAAGTCTCTGACAGGGAATATCAGAACGGACATATGCACAAGTACCACCTTTGAGGCGAAAGAGCGATCATACAGCAAATAATTTGGACATCTGAGATGAGCAGTAGTTGAATCAACTGATAACTGAGATTCAGTCAGAAAAAGTACATGGGGTTTGGAAGACTGCAAGTGGAAATGGACATCATTGAGATTAGAATTGAGACCACGTATATTTGTGAAATGAATTAGGAAGTCCTTGGGAGGTTTAGATCTTTTCGCAGATAAGCTTGCTCTATTAGTTTGACAATTCATGGTGTATTCAATAGTAAGAAAAAGTGGGTGGGACATGCTGTATGAAGTAATGAAATTTTTGGATATGGCGTACATGTGGTAAGAATATACCCAGATCCTTGACATAACGTGGCCTCGACAATGCTCCCCGCATACACACTACTCGGACTCCCTCCAGTCACTATCTGGCAGAGTAGAGGTAGCAAGATTATACACTAGCTGATCCGGAAGCTTCCTAGAGAGTTACCAATAGGTTCAGTCCGGTGTACTAACTAGCGGCCAGCCTGCGAACACCGTTTTAGAGCTGTACCCTCGAAATGTAAGGAATATTGGATCTCGCCATGACATTCATCATAACCTCAAAAATCATCAATCATACTGCATGATGGAAGAGATAGGGAAGTGTTGGCCGGAACTTAGCTCTAGAGACTAAACATGGGTTCCACCACTTCAAGCCTCCAATAAGAAAGTGGTGGTATTTCACCGGTTGATGAGAGTCATCTACCACCTAGTACTGCCTGGTAACATAGAGGGGCGGCGTTCCTCCATGTGGTGTGGGCGCCACACCTCGACCGCTGCTTACGTTGGTTCATACCTGGGTGGTCACCCACCATGTACTTGTGCATGAAGGTTATACCCAGGATTACTAACAGTCCCACCATCGTGAAGGTGCAAGCAGAGGATTTGGCTGTCATAGACCGTCCGGACTTTGCCGAAATTGGGTCCACTTTGACTTGAGTGTCACCCGAATATCAGTTCCATCAGCGTTTTAGACTCCCAGGTAGCAAGAACAGCTTGTCTGGCATATCTGAGAGAATGTCTGTGACCAACCTCAAGGACCAAATGTAACCCCAATTCACAAAGGAGGATCAAAGGCTGACACAAGTAATTATAGACCTGTTAGTTTAACTTCTGTTCCAGGTAAATTAATGGAGGCACTGGTTAAAGAAGCACTGCAGGATCATCTAGACAAGAATTCAGTTATAGCTCAGACGCAGCATGGTTTTGTTAAGGGCAGGTCTTGCCTGACCAATTTGATTGGATACTATGATGTAGTCACAAAAGAACTGGATGCAGGGAATAACTTTGATATTATATATTTGGATCTTAGAAAGGCTTTTGATACTGTTGCACATGGAAGACTGCTGCACAAATTGGAGCAGTGTGGCATTGGAGGCAAATTGCTGCTATGGATAAGGGGATGGTTGAGTGGCAGAAGACAGAGAGTGGTAATCAATGGACACTGCTCAACGTGGACTAATGTTATTAGTGAAGTTCCTCAGGGTTCAGTGTTGGGTCCGTTGTTGTTTTCGGTGTTTATGAATGATATTGATGATGGGATATCAAGTTTAATGTCTAAGTTTGCAGATGATACAAAGGTTGGCAGGGTCGTTAAGGACACTACTGACGCTATGCTGCTGCAACAGGATCTGGAAAGGTTGAACAGATGGGCTGAGAGGTGGCAAATGAAGTTTAACATTGACAAATGTAAAGTACTACATATGGGTAACAGTAACCCCAGAGCAATGTATCAATTCTGCGGTACTACACTGACAGTGGTGGAGAATGAAAAGGACCTGGGGGTAATTGTGCAGGCAGATATGAAGTTCTCTGAGCAGTGCAGACGAGCTGCAAGAGTAGCTCATGGTGTCTTGTCAATGATATACAGGAATTTTTCTAGCAGGGATAAGGAGGTGATTATTCCCTTGTATAAGGCAATGGTTAGGCCACATCTTGAGTACTGTATACAGGTCTGGAGGCCTCATTTGAAGAAGGATGTAGAGCTGCTGGAACGGGTACAGAGAAGGGCAACAAGATTAGTAAATGGAACAAAGGGTTGCTCTTACGAAGAAAGGCTTAAGTTTTGCAAATTACAGGGTCTGGAGACTAGGCACCGGCGAGGTGATCTGATAGAGGTGTATAAGGCTTTGAATGGTTTGAGCATGCTCAATGCCAATGGGATTCTTCATCTTTCTCAGAATAATCACCTCAGAGGGCATAAATTCAAATTGAGGAAGGACGGATGTCGGATAGATGTGCGGAAATTTGCCTTTGGCCAGCGGGTGGTTGGTTGGTGGAACCGACTTCCATCACTTGTTGTTGAAGTTGATAGCCTAAACAAATTTAAAGCTCAACTGGACAGGTATTTCGAACGAACGGAGGGGTGAAATGGGAGAGGGTTTTTTTTTTTTTTTTTTTGGCTGATGCTGAATAAGCTTGCTTTCTTGCATCATATGCCTCTACTAATGCTAATGCTATCCAACCCTTGTCATGAACGTGGACAATCACTCCTCGAGGAATGTCTTCTTTTAGCATTGTTTTGAGTTTGAAAATCAGCATAGGAGGCAGCTTGTTTCCATTGGCACAATAAGCTAGAACAACTGTATAATGGCTCTTTTTTTTATGTCCACTTGTCTTCACAGTTACAGTTTTCACTCCCTTCTTATCAAACAGTTCTGTCACTTGGGACATCAAATTGAAGGGGGACTTCGTCCATATTTGCAATCTGTTCCAACTCAAACTGATATGTCTTCCGACATTAAATGACAAAACGATGAAATTCAAGGACCTTCTGCTCATAGCTTTCAGGCATCTTTTGGGAAAGTCTGGTGCATGTATGCATGGTTAGTCCATTCCATTTCCTGAACCTGAAGCACCAATTGTGTCCTCCTTTGAAATCAGTAACTTCTTTTTCATCAGCAATTCTTCTTGCCTCATGCTGAACCATCTTTGTGGACACAGGAATTCCAATTGCCCTTTGCTCTTCTATCCATATCTTCAATTTCTCTCTCTAAATCAGGCCATTTTGCTGACTTGCCTCTCATGGCCTTCTTCTGCCATGACGTTTTCAGTAGGGTTTCTTCTTCCCATAGCCAGTCTCGGATTGTTTTCTTTTTTCTTTCAGTTGGAGGAAGACCAAACTTACATTCGGCAGCACGATTTCCATTCACTTTTGCAAACTGGATCACTTTTAACTTGAATTCAGCACTGTAAGAAAATTATTTCTGGGCAGAACGTGGCAAAACGTAACCTAATATACCGGTAACAAGTGCAAAACAATGAGTGCAAAGACAACAAGCGTGAAAAGGCAGAAATACAAGTAAAAAAATCTACAACCACTGTATAAGATGCACCCAGTTTTTAGACCCCAAATTTTTCAAAAAAGAGTGCGTCTTATACATGGGGAAATACGGTATTATTGACAAGACCACATGAGCTGCTCTGGCAGCCTGTCTACACTGCTCAGAAAACTTCATATCTGATTGCACAAGTACCCAAAGTCTTTTTCATTCTCTTCTATCCTGAGTCTAGTACTGCACAGTTGGTATGTTACTCTGGGGTTACTACTATCCATATGCAGTACTTTGTATTTGGCAATGTTAAATTTCAGTTGCCATCTCTCTGCCCAACCTTGCCAACCTTCATATCATCTGTAATCTCGGACATTAAGCCTGATATACCTTCATGAATATCATTGATAAATATAGAAAACAACAATGGCCCAATGCTGAACCCTGGGTGACTGCACTAATAACATTCATCCACAAATTGCAGTATCCATTGATTACCACTCTCTTGTCTTCTCCTACTCAACCATCCCTTTATCCTCAGTAGCAACTTGCCCTTAATGCCGCACTGCTTCAGTTTGTACAGCAGTCTTTCTTATGCAACATTATCAAAATAATTTTGATATGTGAGATTAGCATTAGTTGAGGCATATGATGCAAGAAAGCAAGCTTATAGAGCATCAGCCAAAAAAAGGAAAAAAACCCCTTCCCATCCAGTCACTCCAAATGTTTGTCTAGTTCAGCCTTAAATTTATTTAAGCTATCAACTTCCAGAACAACAGATGGAAGTCTGTTTCAGCAATTAAATACCCGCTGGCTAAAGGCAAACCTCTGCACATCTATTCTACAACTGTCTTTCCTCAATTTGAATCTGTGCCCCTTCAGGTTCATTTGAGCCTTGCACAGTCTCTCCAGGGTCAAATTGATTGCAAGGCTCTCATTATATACCTCCTCCTATTGTATCTGTGCAGAGAATTGCAGACACTTTCAAATTTAACCCTTATTTAACAAATTTAACCTGACTCGGCAGTTGTAAATTTTCAAATCAAAGCCAGCATATCTTGTATTAGGTTGAACAGTTTCTCATTTAATATTAGAAGTACTGGAAATCCTGTGAACAATTCTTTAGTTACAATATTGTCATTTGTAAACCTAAAGTATAAACTTGTTCCACATTGAACAAGGCAGTTGTTTCAGTAACCATATTTGCATAATATGTGTTGTCTTATTTTCTGAATTACTAAATAAGAACATGTGACATTGTCAGTCCTATCCTTGCTAATATCATGGGATATTTTTTTTTTCTTACAAGAGGTGCTCCTTGATGTTTTCAGCTCTGAGAAATCATATGCTCTCAAATCTGATAGCATTCAAAAATTTCCTTGTCATTTCTCTTTCTCTGTGCCCTTATATAGGCCAATCCTTGAAAAATTAAATATTAAAATAAAATTCATAAATCATTCTAACCTTCATAAATGTTGTTGGTAATGTGTGTATATTTTTATGCAAGGAGGAAGGAAGTATATGAAAGTATTTCTCTTTGTAATACCATATCAGTGTGCTGTGTGGAAATTAGTGCAATCTGCAAATGTTGAAAAGCTATTAGTATGACTCCAAGTTCTGCATTTGTGGGCTGTGTGCATTTTTGAGTTTGACACCTCTGTTTAGCATATTTGTAGTTTACAGAAAAAAATTAATCAGCTGGTAGCTTATCAGTAATCTTTGTTAGTTCATAATAAAATTCTTAAAGCTGTCTAAAAGTTGAACATTTTTTTTGAAAAATTATTATTACAAATTTTTTTTTTTTTTTGTAATGGTTTAATTATGTTAGACTATTATAGGAAAGTTTTTCTACAAAATATTTTGATTTTTTTCCTCTTGCAGGTATTGATTTCAAGATCAAAACAATAGAACTAGGAGGAAAAAGAATAAAGTTGCAAGTATGGTAAGTACCTCAAAATAAATTATATTTTGTATATAGGGTGTCTGATAAGTAACCATCCTGTCTTTCTGTAGTTTTTGGCTATAAAATCACAGTAATGCATCATTCATATCCGAGTACCTTCGGAGCTGAAGTGGTGCATAGTTTACCAATTTTTATGTAAAGTCGGATGAAATATTTCCCAAAATTGTTCATATTTTTTATTCTATTTCGTTATGAGTCTTTAGATGGGGTGTGTAAACCTCTCCTTCTGACCAGTCCCAAATAAAGTAGAAAAGACCATGAAAAAAGTCTGCAACTGTGTATACTGAATTCTGTTTTAGATCAGTGTACAATCAACATGCCGACCGGGCTAGCCGGGTGGGTAAAGTGCCTGCCTGGCAACCCAAAGGTCGCGGGTTCGAATCCCGCCTTGGGCTTGGATCAGAGTAAATGCAAAAGCTTTGGGAGGTGCATTATGGCCACAGAAGCCGATGCGCCAACAACTACCAAAAAAAAAAAAAAAAAAACAATCAGCATGCAGTATGGGGGGGGGATGGACAAAATAATGGAAATGCCACTGATAACAGTTATAGGTATACACTAATATGGTGTTGTGCCACCCTTTTCTTTTAAAACAGCTCGTATTAAAACAGCTTCTTTTAAACAGCTCCAGATTTGCCCACACTGGCTCAATGTTTAAGTCTTGTGGTTGTGCTGCAGGCCATGGGGGAATGCTTAGCCTCAGTTTCATGCTCCTCAAACACCAATATTAGACACATCTGACTGTGTATATTGGAGGATTATCATCTTGAACATGCAACCAATGGGATGAACCTGGTCACTCAGAATATCAACGTAATCAGTAGTAGTGATTCTCCCATTCAGAGTTTTGATAGGACCTAAAGAATACTAAGATATTGCTGCCCAAACCATTGTTGATTCTCCTCTATGTTTGATGATTGGCACAATACATTCAGGATGATGTGCTTCCTTTGGAATACACCAAATGTGATTCATCTGAAAATATGACTTGTTTCTGATTATCAAGTGTCCAGTTTTTATGCTCGTTACACTATTGTATTCTCTTTCTAGTATTACCATGAGTAATGAATTTCAGCCTTATGAAGTTCTTGTCAAACTGTTTTCCTAGAAAGTGGATTGTTGAGACTGACATTAAATTCTGCAGTTATTTTTGAGGCAGTAGTTTGTTTTTGAGCTACAATCCTTTTCAGTGTGCTGGTCTCTTTCAGTCACTTTCAATATACTGCTTGAATTCTTCGTGTCATATTTTGTTTTTCATATTTGAATGCCAGCATTACTTTCAATACATTTGCTCTAGATATATTAAACAAATCAGCAGTGTTTGTTGCTGATGCCTCTGCTAAATGTGTACCAACAATTTGACCTCTTTGGAATTCAAGCAAGTCTTTCATTTTCTTCGTGCACTTTTAAACCTCTAAATAAACATCCATTTTTATTGTCCTTCCTGCAAGACACAAGAAAAAAAAAATCTTTGCTGCATGTTCATTAATGTCACCATTACAAAAACTACTACTTTCACGTCAGTTGTTTCCATTATTTTGTCCACCTCTGTATATATCAGAAATGATCGAGAAACATTAATAAAATTCATATTTTATTTTGGAATACAGAAAATCAGATATTTTCACAATTATCGTGGTTGAGATACTTCTGAACTCTATCAAGGAATATAGAGAGGAACTTTGATCTTCACCTTCACTCAGTGAAAAAAATGTTACCTACTTTTTAATCAGTGAATCATCTAAATTATCCTTGTGGAACAATTACTATGTATCTACAAAATATGAAATAAATTTCAGAAAATACTTGCAGATTTAAAGAGACTGATGCCATCTCTGGAAAGGAAAAAAAGAAACTTAACTTAGTTGCTTGTGAACAAGTCTTGAAGCAAACATAAATTCAGTCATCAGCAATCAGAGAACTGTTCAGATTCATGCAAACAAAAGACTATGCAAAGATGGTTAATATTATATCCTTCAAAAAATTTATAATTCCTTATTTTCATTTTGTAAGAAATCTAATCTGATTGGAGAAGCTTAATTCATTGATCACAAGGAATGGAATGTTGATTCTTCCATTGAGGAAAACACAGGGTTATGAAATACATAAGATAGCTCACTAGCAAGTGAATGCATAGCTATATATTTTCTGAATTTCATGTGAAATGACAAGAAGTCATTTACAGGTTTCGAAGAAGAATGGTTAAAAAAAGGAATAAAAGCAAATTCGATCAAACTTGAAGGGTTTCAAGACAGTGGACAAGCATAATTGCAAACAAGTTTGGAAACAGTCACAAAACACAAAAAACAGGGAGTCTGCACATTAAATCTACCAGGAATGATTGATTCTTGATTTTCGTTAAAATTTTTGTCCAACATGCCTAAAATGATAAGAATAATAATGAATTAAACAAAATATGCTATGACCATTGCCCACTTATGGAATAAATAAGGAAACATAACAAGCAAAATGCAAATTAACGCTGACTCCTACAGTCAATGAATCTGAAATAAATATGCAACTTTAGATATGACTACGTTTTTGTTCCCTTAATGATTATACGACATAACATTGTTGAATGTAACATTATTATTTTAATTTATTTTATCATTTGAATTATTTTAGTTAAATCTCTGTTATCATTTCTTAATTTATTTTGAGTTACATTTTGCATGTTGTTTTAGATTCATTGATTGTAGGAGTCGACATATGGAAGTTATTTGTAGAGTATATTTTATTATTGCTCTATTGGTGTAGTGCAGTGGTCTGGAACCTTTTTCGACTGAAGAGCCATTTTTGATTGTTGATCTAATTTAAAAAAAAAAAAAAAAAAAAAGAATCCAAAGATCCTCGGCTCAAGCTGGGTGGGGGGGATTGGAATAGAGCGGGAAGGTGTTTTATTAAAAAATATATATATATTTTGAAATATTATTTATTAATACTGAAAAAATGTAAGAAAACATCCAAGTAGGTACGAATTAATGTGACTTTTGCTGCTGAACTTCTTGAGTGAGCCTCTCAACATCAGTTGAGTATGCCGTAATTTTCATCTTTAAACATGCTAATAGAATCTCATTGTTCAGACAATTAACGAATATGGTGAAACATTTCACCATAATAACATAAAAACCCACCAAATTCCAGCTGTTGGTATTATCGCAAATTCAATTGGATTGTGTTTACTATCCATTTATAATAGATTGCACTAACAGAAAAAAAGCCTAATAAACAGGGGACTGCTAATTGTTTTTATTGTTTTATGGTTGTGACCTCCAGAAATCCGATCAGACCATGTGGTATGGTTGGAGACAATCATAGGGTAATCTCGAGTGTGGTCTATTCAGTGACAGCTGCAACTAGCATTGTCCACACATTAATTTTGAAAGTGAGTTTCAAAATTAAAGCAAAAAAATGTTGAGGACTATTTCAAGTAAACACAAAATTACACACAAATATTTTTTGTGTGTAATTTTGTGTAATATAATGTTCTACATTAAAACTTTATTGCTTTTTACAGTATTTTGTTTACTTACCATGTTCTTTTACCTTTTATAATTTTTACTTTAAAATATTATTTTATTAATTTAATATAAAAACCAATTTACTTTAAATAAAACTGGTACATTAAAGATAGCTTCCGGTTAATCTGAACTTTCACTAATCCGAACCGAGTGTGGTCCCGTCAAGTCTGGATTAACGGGGTTGTACTGTAGTGGATATTCAAGAAGTTGAAGCTGTTTGTTTGAGGCAAGGTTTCTCAAGTTGGAAAGCGGAATGCAATGTGCTATCATCAGCAAAACTGTGGAACACTGATGGAATCCATATTGGCAATTGTTGATTTGATAGAAGGTGCAGATAGTTTGACTTAGCAGTTAATGAATTTCTCCATTACTTTAGAAAGAGTAAAGCAAGTGAATGGGACGATAATTGCATTGGGTGAGATTTGTCACCTTTTTTATGGAACTGCCTGAATATGAGTAAATTTCCAAGTAGAAGGAAAAACACCAGTGGAATAAGAAAGTATAAAAAGGTGACACGAAAGAGGGGGTAAGCTCAGAAACACAGGTTTTGAGAACAGTTGGAGAAATACATCAGAACCTGGCATTTTCTTGGTATCATGTCTTAAAAATTCTTCTGACATCCATTTGATGGAAGACCACAGGGGGCATTGAATGGAGTGTACTGGGAATGGTTGAGTTAGTTTACCATTATTGTGAGACTTTGCAGACCAAGTGGAAATGGACATCATTGAGATCGGAACTGAGACCATGTATATCTATGAAATGAACAAGGAAGTCTTTGGGAAGTTTAGCATCTTTTTGCAGATGAGTTTGTTCTGTTTCTTTGTCTATTCATGATGTATTCAGTATTAAGAAAAGGTGGGAGAACATATTGTATGAAGTAATGAAATTTTTGGATATGGCATACACATGCCAAGAATATACCCAGCCCATTAATATAACATGGCCTTGACAATGCCCCAGCATACACATTACATGGACTCCCTCCAGTCCCTATCTAGCAGAGTAGAGGCAGCAAGCTTATGCACTAGCTGATCCAGATGCCTCCTAAAGAGTTACCGGTAGGTTTGGTCCAGTGGACTATTTAGCGGCCAGCCTATGAACACAGTTTTAGAGCTGTACCCTCAAAATGTAAGGAAGATTGGATCTCGCCATGATGCCCATCATAACCTCAAAAGACACCAACCTTATTGCCTGACAGAAGAGGTGCAGGGGTTTATCTGAAACCTTACTTTGGAGGCTAAACATGGGTTTGACCACTTCACACCTCTGATAAGCAAAGTGCTGGTATTGCACCAGTTGATGATAGTTATGTAGTACCCAGTGTTGAGCTATAGTGGGTTCGCGAGAGCCCATTGTTATTTTTTTTTTTTTATAATTTGCGAGCCCATTGTTGAAATGATCATTTATTTTACAAATGAAATCCTGAATTAAATTATTGAGTATCCAGAGCTGGAACTACTGTGGGGCAAGCGAGACCCAATCCATTTTAATGGTGCATTCGACCAGTTATGTGTTTTTAAATTGCTTCATTTACAGTTTGACTCTGTTTAATGAACTTCTTTATAGCGATTTTTTGAATTCCCCTTGGTAATTACATTTAAAATAGCTTCCGTAGTACAAAGAAAATTTGCATAAAACAAACGGATTACAAGAGACTTAACTTTGTATGCATTGTTCCACCTCTGGCTTTTAGGCAATTAGAAAGTGCAAATTAAAGGTTAAAAGGGATTAAAGGTTAAAAGGTGTTAGTGGTGCCCATAAGACCTATGCAACTACTATCCCATCTACTGAGAAGTCGCGCTAGTCAGTATGCCTTCCATAGTCAGAAGATTAAGGTGTATTCCCGACACAGATAATAGCCTCTGGTCAATCTGTGTTGTGGTTCCAATTCACTCCTGAAAGTGCCATCTGTTTTTCAGAGAAGTGAGTGATCCATGCCTTTCAGTAAATTTCTCATGTCTTTGTTTACATGGTCACAGTATCCGAGTGATTCCGACATTTGACAAAGAACTAGGGACAGTAGCGACTTCAAGGGGGGAGGAATGAAGGTAACTAAGATATTAAGTAAATTTTCCGATGAAATGCTGGCAGATTTTAAAACTGCCTCAGTGCCTTCACTTGTGAAGAAAATGTTCCAAAATATAATGGTATGCAGGCAATGATTAAAAAAAAACTATGCATTATATCACTAAGTTCCCAAAAACTGGTACAGGTTAAGAATGATTGCTAAAGAACTTGATGTGGAAACTATAAAGGTTGATTGTGTGCTTGGGCCATGATGGGCAGTTTGTAGCTTGTGGGTGGCAATTGCGGTTTGGAGGAATTATCCCGCTTTGTGCAAACATTTTGAATCAGAATTTAAATATTTGGGCTCATTAAACCAGTCTTTTAAATCTGGAATTTCTTAATGATTTAGCACTAATGATTGACATCTTGCAGGAGCTCTCTTAGCTGTCAGAAGCTTTACAGAGTCGCAGCATCACTGTAGTCAAAGTAGTTAAATTAATTATTCAAACTATCAATGCTATTGCTAATTTGAAAAATTCTGAAGGAAATTATGAAGCTAAAATTGAGAGCATGTTAAAGTCGAAAGAATTTGAAGGAATCAAAATCGAAAGTAAGAACATATTTAAAAAATTACCTCATGACAAGTTATTAAACTGCATTGTTTTATCCTTAAAGAATTGGTTACTAATTAAATAAAGAAAATAGTGATATCATTGACGATGACAAATTGAAAGAAATATTACATATATGCTACCCGAAAACATGGAATATGGAAGAACTTTCGTCTCCATGGCAAGAAGATGAAAAATGAATCAGAAATTTAAGTTTTCTGATAAAATATGAAATAATTTAATAATTTTAGAATTTATCGAAGACAGTTTATCTTTAAAATTGAGTGAAATTTGAAAAAAAATTGAAAAAAAAAAAGCCAGAAATATCCTTAAAACCATTGCGATTAGCAGTGCTTGAAGCCGAGCAAGCGTTCAGCATAATGAATAATATTGTAACAATAAAAAGGACATGTTTGACAATTGAACAAATTGCAGATATGATGACCATACATCTAAATGGAAAACCATTGCTTCAATTTGATCCAGATCATTATGTCAAATCTTTCCTCCATAATTATCGCTCAGCTATTGAGCAAAACAGAAGGTCGACAACAGATATTAATAAAGGAGCCTGTATGGCAATTTGTAGAATAAATTTTTCTTGAATATTTGTAATAATTTTTTTTTTTTTAATATTTGTGTAGTAATTTTTTTTCATGTAATCTGTTTTTTATTTTATGTATATTTTCTAGAATAGTTTTTTTTTTTGTAATATTTGTTTTTATATTGTAGAATGTTTTGTGATGGTTTTTTGTTATTTGTGATATGGGAAATATTTCACATTTTTTATTTGCAATATTAAAATATTATTATGAAAAAAATTTATCCATTATATTTCCCTAGTTATAAAAAAAAAAATAAATAAAGTGGCACGTGTGGTAAATGGTTTTATGTGAATCATCCTTTGCATTTCTCTTATGTATTTTGATTTGTATATATTGATTATGAAATAAGTTTTGTTTTATATTGTAAATATTTTATTGATCATTCACAAATTTCCATAATTTCTGGAAGACAAGATACAATGGATTTATGATAATTGAAGTAAAAGACTTATACTTGCAATTGCAATGTATCTAAATGTCTCTGGAAAACGGCGTCGACTGAGGTACCCGATCTTGTAGTTGAAACAACACACAGCTGTTGTGGGCACCTAACAATGGAATGTAATGAAAAAATAAATTGTTGACAAATATTTGTATTGTTGCAGTCATATGACAAATACTTGTATTGTTGCAATTATTATTACTGCAATAGTAATTGCAGGAATTATGATTGTAACGTCATGCTATTCAAAAATTCTAAAAAGTTAAAACTGGAGACACTGTTGTATCCAGGTATCATCGTAAGGGGGAGGAGCATGACGACCAGGTTTTTGAGTTTTTTTTTTTTTTTTTAAGATAGACCTAGGAACACTTATACGCGTGGTTAAGGGGGGGGTATATGCCCCCGACTTGAGATATCGTACCAGTCACGAAAAATGTCATGCTCTAATCACACTACTAGTGAGTGCGGGAAGCACCTCTGAAGGAAGCCACACGTGATGTCACTTCCGTGACCAATCAGATTTACTCAGTAGGTACCACCAAGGATATTCCACATCAAAAAGTTGGCAAACTGCGAGCCCATTGTTAAAATATTCACAGCTCACCACTTTGTCCATACCTAGTATTGCTTGGTAACAGAGAACAGTGGCATTTCTCTGTGTGGCGTGGACACCACACCTTGACCACTGTTTACATTGGTTCACACCTCGGTGGCTGCCTCCAGTATACCAGGTGCCATATTTCAGGACTTGTATATGGGGGTTGTACTCAGGGCTACCACCATGTTTGCCTTGTGCTACCATTATGAAGGTGCTAGCAGAGGATTTGGTTGTTGCAGAATGACTGAACATGGTTTGGTCTTCTTGACTTAGCATCACCTGAATGTCAGTTCCATCAGTGTTTTAGACCAGTGCTTCCCAACCTTTTTTGTGCCACATCCCACTTGGGAACTTATTTTTGTATTGATGAGAAACTTTGTTTGCACAAGTAAGTGGTAGCAAATGGAAGAAGAGAGTCAATTTCTTTTTCTCCGATTGAAGGAAACTCCTTTCTCGCCATTAACCAAAATTCAGATAACTCGATTTCTTTAATTTCTAGGTATAATGTGAATGGATTTTGAATCCAATCAAATTTTTTGTTTGATTCAAAAGTTTATGGATTCAAAGAAAAAATTCATGTTGTTGCTCTACTAATCCCAGTAATTCTTTTTTTAGGATTAAATTATAACACCGATTAAACATCATTAGTGATCCATTTTAACCTCCTTTTTTTTTTTTTTTTTCGAAGTTGAATTTTTTCTTTGAATCCGTAAACTTTGCCTATATACGTTAATACGTTTTTATGTGATCCCTGCAATTTTCAATTTAGCTTATTCGGGTGCTCAAAAATATCAGTTAAGTAGTAAACTAGTTTTTGGAATCAATAACTATCCTTCATTAAATCAGAAAAGTAAGAATTATTTACAAAAATAAAAATTTCAGCTGTTCTCTTGGCTCAAACTCTTGATAAAACTCTTTGGACAGCCAACGTACTTCAGTGTGAAATAGCAGAGAGTGGTATTCTGATTCCATTTCTTCACACAAAGCTGAAAACAGACATGACTTTAACGGCTTTAATTTTATTAAATTCACCATCTTGATGTAATGTAATGTGGAATCATCATGTGATGTGAAATTCAGATTCGTAGGTAAACTTTTGGATATGAGAGCTTCTCTGTGAATAAAACAATGTATAACCTGAATTTCTGGGTTTTCAGAACGAACCCTTGATGTAAAACCTTTAACTCTTCCAGTCATTGCAGCTGCACCATCAGTAGACAAGCTTAAGCAATCTTTCCATAATATCTTATTTGTCTCAAAGTACTTATTTACCACTTTGAATATTTCATTCCCAGTAGTGTGATTTGGCAGTTCTTTGCAGAAAAAATGTTCTTTCAAGCATTTCTCTTCAATGATTCTAACTAGTGCTGTTAATTGAGCACAGTTACTAATGTCTGTAAATTCATCAGTTTGCAATGAAAATATTTTAGATGCAATTATTTTCTGAATTAATTTTGTTTCAATGTCATCTGATATGTCTTCAATGTGTCTACTAATAGTGTTATTTGAAAGCGGCACTTTTCAATTTCCTTTGCTTCTTTTGCCCCAAGCATAGTGTTAACAATTTCAATGCAGGCTGGCAAAATAAGCAATTCTGCAATTGTATGAGGCATTTTGGATTTGGCTACCAATTGGGTGAACTTATAACTAGCCTCTTGAGCTTGATTTGATACTGTTGTAATTGAATCCATAAAACAACTTTGCTTCTTATTTTGCATTTGAAGATGCTTAAAAAAATTCAAATCTTTTTCTGCATATGATGGATGTTTCAAATAAGATATGGGTCAAGGAAGAGACAAATTATCGGAGCATACAAATCCATATTTGATATATTCCTCATTATAATGCCTAAATACTGGCTTTGTCTTTTTCTTTGGACTACTTTGTTTGTCCCGTGAATCTGATAACTTTCTCTGATGAAAAATGTGCAAGCTGGTCCAAAATAATTCGAAAAAACCAATAGGCAAAACAAAAAACAAATTGCAACAAAAGTAAGTAAAATCTCATGTTTAAGCACGATATCGTACTCTATTTTCATATAAAAAATGGATTTTTATCAAGAGTAAGGGAAAAAACGTATATTTAAAGTGTTCCGCTGATTATTTTTAAATTTTAGAAATTTTTTTTGTATAAGAAATGATTTAAAATCATTTTTTGCCTTGCATTCAAAAGATATTTTTCAAATTTAAGTTAAAAAAATAAAGAGGAAATATAAAAAAAAGAAAGAAAATGGGATTTTTATACTTCCAACAAGGGTCAAACTGGTTCTGGTTCAGGTGGACTGGAGGGATTGTATCTGGTCTATTTTCTTTTTCTAGTTTTTTCATTCCTTCTATTTTCTTAGTGCAGGTCAAATTTGCTGTTTCCTATTCCTTCCCCAATTATATGAAAATTTTATAAAATTAAATCTCTCACTGCACACCGGTTGGGAAGCTCTGTTTTAGACTACCAGGTAGCAAGCACGGTTTGTCATTACCTGAGAGAATGTCAAACTAAGTAATGCTTCTCCAATAAAGAAGACTGTTGTTACTTCCTGTGAAAGTGGATGAATGTTTGGTAGACATTTAGTACTCTAGAAAGAAGTTCTAAAAGGAAAGATAATGTAAATAATTCAATTGACACATACCACTGAAGTAAAAAAAAAAAAAAAAAAAAAAAAAATGAAGCATGTGCATACACTACACATCAGCAGCCTTTAAACATGTAACTAGACTTGTAGAACAGGTGCAACCTTTGGCAAGTTTATTTAATGAAGAGATTAGAAAAGCCATATGAGCACTTTTCAGAGTTATCAAATTGAAAAGTGCAAGCGATTGCTAGTGAGTGTCACTGTCTCATATCTTATTAATATGAATAAAGCAGTTCGCTTGCTTGCTTTTATTTTTATGGCAACATTTGAAAATCCAAATATGGCTCTTCAATCCTGTGTACCTCACATCCATATACTGGAGTGGTCATTACTCCCAGATTAGTTGAAAAATGTAATGTGCAAATTTATTTGATTTTTGTACGGGATTTTCACCCCAGGAACAGCAGTTTTGCTAAAAGGATGTTCGTTCTCCAATTTTTTTTTTTTTTTAGTTATGCAATATCTTATTTAAAAATGTCATAATAACATATTATCAATAATTAATCACAACTTACAAGTTAGACAAATGTCTCTTCAAATATTGACAGTTCAATGGAGTTAATGTCTGATTCCCAATATAATTCGTTCCATTCTTCGCTGTGTAGTTCTCAGCTTCTCTTCCATTCTTTTGGTTAGTGCCCAAGTTTCCCTTCCATAAGTCATGGTGGGAAGTATACATTGGTTCCTTATTTTACGTTTCAGACAAACTGGGATATTGCTCTTCAGTATGTGACTATATTTCCTGAATGCTACCCATCCAAAATTTATTTTTCTCTTGACTTCCAGCCATTTATCATTATTACAGCTAATAACTTGTCCCAGATAAGTATATGACTTCACCTTTTCAATTACTGCTCCTTCAATCATTATTTCCCTTTCTGTGCCATACTTGTTCATCATTACTTTTGTTTTAGCCATATTCATCTTTAGTCCAAAATCCTTACTAACTGTGCATAACTGATTAAGATTTTCCTCTAATTCTTTGGGATCGTGGCTTATGACCACAATGTCATCTGCAAATCGTAAATGGTTTAGGTACTCTCCGTTCACATTGACTTCTTTCTGCGACCAGTCTAATCTTCTGAAAGCTTCCTCAAGGGCAGCAGTAAACAGCTTTGGAGATATTGTGTCTCCTTCTTGAACTCCTTTCTCGATTTTAAATTTCCTGCTGTCTTTGTCTAATCTAATAAAGGAGGTAGCATTCTCATATATTTTCTTCAAAATCATAATATGTGGGGTATCTATGCCTTGTCTTTCCAGTGCCCGAAACATTGCCTTATGCTGTATGGAGTCAAATGCCTTTTCATAATCCACAAATGCCAGGCATATTGGTGTTTTATATTCATTTGCTTTCTCCATTAGCTGTGATATTACGTGAAGGTGATCCATAGTTTGAGAATCCTGTCCTAAAGCCAGCTTGCTCTTTCGGTTGATTCTCATCAAGTATTCTTTCTAATCTGTTAGGAATGACCCTTGTGAACAACTTGTAGATGTGGGATAACAAGCTGATTGGTCTATAATTTCCAATTTCTGATTTATCTCCTTTCTTATGCAGCAAAACTATGATTGCGTTATTCCACTGCTTAGACGTCACACCTTTTCTAATGCACTTTGTGAAGAGCCTTTTCAGTTTTTGTGTTATGTCTCTTCCTCCCAATTTTAACAACTCTACAGTAACTTCTTCTTCCCCCGGAGCTTTCTGATTCTTCATTTTCTTCAATGCATGTTCCACCTCATCAGGAAGAATATCAGGTATGTCGTATGTGTTGCTAATTTGCAATCCATCTTCCCCACTGCTGGTATCATTCCCTTGCACCTTGTATAATTCTCTATAGTAGTCTTCTGCTATTTGAATTATGCCTTCTCTGCTGTTTATAAGTACACCATCGCTATTCTTCAGTTTCAGTATCATTTGTCTTTCTGTATTACTGCTCATGGCTGTTGATTTAAGTCAATTGTTTTCCCTTAATGCTTGTTCTACTTTTCTTGTTTTAAATCTTATGTCCTCTCTAAGTCTCTTTCTAATGGCTTTGCATAACTCAGTATACTCAATTTTCTCCTTGTCAGTGTTTATCTTGCTCTTCATTTTTCGCCTTCAGTTCATCATAACAAGTGTTTCTTGACTAATTTTTTCTTCTTTGTATTTCTTTTTCCCTATAGGTTTCTTGGGCTTTATCACTTTCAGAAAGTTATAATATTCCTTGTCGATATCTTGGTCCTGAGCAGTCTGCAGAAACTCAAACTTGTTCTTAAGTTCCAGTACATACTGCTTTTTCTCCTCTTCTGTTATCTCAAAAACCTTTGTATTATTTACTCGAGTCAGTTTTTTCCTTTCCTACATCTATATCAAGTGTACATCTTACCATTCTGTGTTCACTTCCAACATTTACCTTATTCAGGATGGTGACATCATTCACAATATATCTTCTGTTAGTGAGGATGAAGTCGCTTTCATTAGTTGTTAATCCATTTGGACTCTTCCATGTCCACTTTCTGTTCACCCTTTTCTTGAATAAAGTGTTCATTACTGACAGTCCTTGAGATTCTGCAAATTCCACAAGTCTTTCACCAATTCCAAAATTTGCTATAGTTCCCCTTTCTGCGCTGTTTTGCCTTTTTCCAACCGTACCATTGAAGTCCCCCATAATAAGTGTAGTGTAGTCTGCTCATCTAGAAGACTCAATTTCGGTGTACATTTCTTCAACCTCTTTATCATCATGGCTCGATGTTGGTACATAAATCATTATTACCTTTAGCTTGTACCTCTTAGAAATCTTGAGTATTAGTCTTGACACCTTTGGTAATGTACCTTTTGAATTCCAAAATGTTGTTTTTTAAATCTTTATGGACCAGAAACCCAACTTCACCTTCACTGTTTCCATTGGTGTACAGCAGATTTCCACTTGATAAACTTATAAGTGATTCATTTCTTCTTCTTGTTTCAGCCAAACCGATGATATTCCAATTCACATTTTCTAATTCCTTTTCCAGCTCTAATAGTAGTAGTAGAGGTTATGCGGCATCAGGCAAAAAAAAAAAAAAAAAAATCGCGCCATTCCCTCCAAATCCCTGTCCAGTTCCTCCTTAAATTTATTTAACCTATCAACTTCCACAACGACAGATGGAAGTTTGTTCCAGAAATTAACCACCCTCTGGCTAAAGGCAAATTTCTGCACATCTATTCTATATCTGTCTTTACTTAATTTGAATTTATGCCCCCTTAGGTTCGTAATCTGAACAAGTGGAAGGATCCCATCAGAATTCAGCGTGCTCAACCCATTCAAGGCCTTATATACCTCAATCAGATCACCACGCAGGTGCCTAGTCTCCAGCCACTGCAATTTGCAGAATATAAGCCTCTCTTGGTAAGAGAATCCCTTCATTCCCCTCACCAACCTTGTTGCCCTTCTCTGTACACGCTCAAGTAAATCTACATCCTTCCTAAAATTAGGCCTCCAGACCTGTACACAGTACTCAAGGCGTGGCCTGACCATTGCCTTATACAGAGGGATAATCGCCTCCTTTTCCCTGCTAGCAAAATTCCTATATATCATTGACAAAACCCCATGACCTGCCCTGGCAGCCTGTCTGCGTTGCTCAGAAAACTTCATATCTGCCTGCACAATTACTCCCAGGTCTTTTTCATTTTCCACCACCTTAAGTGTAGTACCACACAGTTGGTATGTTTCTCTGGGGTTACTTCTACCCATATACAGTACTTTGCATTTGTCAAGGTTAAACTTCTTAGCCCATCTGCCCAAATTTTCTAGATCCTGTTGCAGTAGCACACTGCCATTACGGTCATTAACAACCCTGCCAACCTTTGTATCATCTGCAAACTTCGACATTAAGCCTGATATACCTTCATCAATATCATTGATAAATATACAAAACAACAGTGGACCCAACACTGAAAACTGTGGGACTCCACTAATAACATTAGTCCACAAAGAGCAGCACCCATTGATTACCACCCTCTGTCTTCTCCCACTTAACCATCCTTTTATCCATTGTAGCAACTTACCCTTAATACCATTCTGCTCCAATTTGTACAGTAGTCTTTCGTGCGCAACAGTGTCAAAAGCTTTCCTGAAATCCAAATAGATGATATCAAAATTATTTTTTGCATCCAGTTCCTTTGTAACCACATCATAATATCCTATCAAATTTGTCAGACAAGACTTTCCCTTATCAAACCCATGCTGTGTCTGAATTATTGCTGCAGTATTTTCTAGATGATCCTGCAATGCATCTTTAACCAGTGATCCATTATTTTACCCGGAACAGAAGTTAAACTAACTGGTCTGTAATTACTCGTGTCACCCTTCAATCCCGCTTTGTGAATTGGGGATACATTTGCACATGTCCAGTCCGTGGGAACCTCCCCCGAGTCCAAGGATGCTCTCATAATTATGGCCAATGGTTTGCTTAGTTGCTTTGCCGCCTCCTTTAATATAACTGGATAGATCCCATCCACCCCAGGTGCTTTTCTTATGTTTAACTTCAACAATTTCTCCTCCACTTTGCTCTCAGTTATTACAAAATCATTAAGTATCCTGCTATAATTTGATAACCTTCTTCCATTTCCAAACCTTAATAACTTCTCGTGTGTGAGTGTAGATGCAAAATACTCATTCAGTTTGTTCGCTATCGTTTGTTCGCTTCTTCTATTTATGTGAGCTTGCCGAACACAGCACACCAATTTGAAGAGGTACTGAAGAATTCTCCATTCTGGCAGGGTTCAAACCTAGACTTCTATAAGAAGTGGTGAATTGATTATACTGTCTTGTTGGATGCAAATAAAGGTCATTAATATCTTTAATTTCTCATGTTATTTTATAAAGGCATAAGAAGCTTCGCAGATTCTTGTTGTGAAATGCAAATTTTCTTGTGAAAAGAATTTAAAAATTAACTTTTTATAATAGTGAGTTTTTTTTATTTTTTCCCTGCCTATATTTGTGTTTACATTTTTTTCTCTTGTTTATAACAATGTAATTTTATTGACAGACTATTTAAAAGAAAAAAAAAAAAAAGTATGCTTTGAAAGAATACTGGAATATACGCATTGCATCTGAACAGTAATGAGACAGAAATTCTAAAAAGAAAACCCTTATGGGACTCTGTATACTTTTTCACTTAATTTAATTGTTGAAAGAATTCTTGTAATTTTTCAGTTTATCTCCTGGAGATGGCTCCTCACATTCTTTTGGAGGGTATGAAATTGTTTCCCTTGGTCTTTTCCTTTCTGAAATTAAAAACAAAGAAAATCTTTGTTTTTAATTTCAGAAAGAGAAAGAAGTCAGCCAGAGCCAGATGAATTCCCTCCCCGCTTCCATTCACCAGAAATCTGGTGATTGTGGAAAGCAAATGATCTTGGTAGCCCATTTTTTTAAAAAATATTTGAACAATGTGGAATGTACAGACACATTGTTATGAAACAAAAACAATTTCTTATTTTCATGAAAGTCTGATCTGATGTTTCATTCTTTACAGCAATCTTTCCTTCACTTCTAAATACAGTTTTTGCAAATAATTTGGAATTTCAGACAGACTTCACTCTTGTTTTATGACAATATGCCTTCCAAAGATTTCTTCAGAATGTTATTTTCAAAGGGGTTACTGAGATTACTGTTCACCAGATTTGGCCTGGCCAACATCTTTGTCTTTTCAAAGTTATAAAGTTAAAAGGGAAAAGATTTCATATCATTCGAAAGACTGACACCTCAGAGAAAACTTTGAAAACGCCCTTAATTTTCTTGAACAATTAAAAGAGGCAAAATAATGTATAGAATTCCATTGAGTACTATTTTGAATGATTTTCATGATAAATTATTTTTCTGAACACCTCTTTTTTATTTTTATATATATAGAATTTTTCTCATTATTTTTTACTTTTCATGCATTGTATAAGTATTGGTTTCTTTTATGTAGTTATAATATAGTAAATTTTCATTTTGTAGGGATACTGCAGGACAGGAAAGATTTCACACAATAACAACATCATATTACAGAGGGGCAATGGGAATTATGTTAGTTTATGATATCACCAATCCAAAGAGCTTTGATAATATTGCTAAGTGGCTAAGAAATATCGATGAAGTAAGTCCTGGATGACAAACTTTTTAAATTTTTATATTAATTAGGTAAACTTACGAAGTTTATTAGACCTTGTATTTTATTTATTGATGATTTTAATAGTATATAAATCTTTAATAAACATTAGAATTTGATGCAGTTTGGAAATAAATGTTTGTAGATGTTTCTCTGACATTCATTGATAATTAAAAGTGATTCTTTTAGAAAGAATCCTGTTTATTTATCTTAAATGAAATTATTTGGAAGTACTGATTATTGAGAGTATGGCAGCTTGTCATTCCAGTAATGTATTGATACCATCTCATATTTGCCAATTCCCTGTATTTATGATTCACTGTCATAATATAGTTGGTCGCAAAGAGTTTCTCCATCTTTTTTTAAGAAACAGTTTTTCTCTGCCTTTTTCTTTTCCAAAAAAATAAAATCAATAAAATAAAATTTTAAAACTGTAATTTCTTAAATTCTGCAAATTTCTGCTTATTTTTGTTAATGAATTGGCCATCTGGTGTCTAGTCTACATTGAAAAATAGAAACATGGGATAACTTTGTTCTCTGTAGCATGCAACGATTTCATTGTATTTGTATAGGTATGAAGCTGATTAACAATGTCTTTCAGTAAGATGTCATTAAAATAACAATGTAAAATTTCAGGTGATATATATGTAAGGTTTTTCATGTATTGTAAAATCTGAAAAAAAAAAGTAGCATGTTTGCCTTGTGTCTTGTATATGAATGCGATATTTTTAATTTTAAGTGGTGCAAAACATGGTGGAATCGGATGTTGAAAACAGATGAGTATAACAACTGCATGCAGTGCATAGGAAGAAGTGCAAAAATAGATGTAGCATTTCTTAGTGACTGTCATATATGTTGAATGTTTATTTGCATCTTTTGTTATAGAACTTAATCTTCCTCTGAGTTAAATACATTAAATTTTAAATTAAAATTTTTTAAATGATTTAAATTTTTAATCTTCTACTTCCAGTTTAAATTGATTACCTTAACAGGCTAAACCAGAAGGATGATTCTGATAGGCCTTGGCATTTTTACTTCCAAGGTCACACACAATCTAAAACAAGAGAAGTTTCTGTTCTTTTGTTTATGGAGAAGTACTTTATAGTTTAATGTGACTACATTGTACATAAATTCCCATGTAAGAATGATGTTCTTATAAATGCCAAGGTAACACAAATTAATCAATTGAGAGTGCATCATATTGAAATTTTTGTGTATAAATATCCACTGCTTTTCTGTGTTGTGAAAGATAAAGAAATAGATAAATTTAATAATAAAGGAACTAATAATAAATTTAATAATAATAAAGAATGCGAGTGCAAATGTATAGATGGAGGCTGTGACTTTGGTAGAAAACTTGCTTGGTAAAGTCTTTAATGCTGAGAAGATATCTTGGTTGGCAATAAGTTGATACTCATGGCTGGGGGAAAAAATTGTGAAATTTAATAGATAAATTCTGCATTATATCCTGATATTATTAGTAAGAAACATGGCTCCAAATCCCAAGATGATCTCCTAATGCTCATCTTTTTATATTAAATCTAAAAAGATGAGTATTAAGGGAGCTGTCCAGTGAGTACATTATTTGTCCAGTGAAGACATTAAAGAGTTGGATAAAACCATTTCTGGATGGTTTTTGAACACTAAAGTTGCTATTTGGCATAAAACACTATGTAACAGATCCTTTCAGAGAATTTCTCTCTCTCTCGTGCCACTTTAATTCTAACCAATATTTTGCTTTCTAATCAACACAAAGCAAAATATCTTCTAAGGGATCTTGTGCAATTCCAAGAAAAGGAAATGGATAACCTTTTCTGATGTAATAAGACATGTTCTTGAAGATGATAAACAAGTCCAAGAGCAAAATATGAACCAGCACTTGCAATGAAGATATTAGTGTGCACCCGTTTTTGCTCCTAGTAACTTTAACATGTCCCACACAATTGCTTGTCCCATGTGGGCTGCCGACAGGCCTCACAATTCCCACACTTTGTTTTCCTAGTTGCTGTATGTTTCAATATAAGAAGTGCAAGGATGAATTTCATCTCTACCTATGGATGCTGTAAAATGGTTAGTCTGTGTGTCTCTCCCTTCCCAAGCTAGCAGTTCTCTAACCCACCTAATACTTCTTTGATAGCATCAGCAAATGATGCTATCAAGCCTTGCATACTCTAGGGTTAAAATTATTGACAAGGTTGTCATATACTCTAATGTATATGGGCAGAATTGCAGGCACTTTCAAATTTAATCCTTACTTGCAATGTTTTCTCAATGTATATATCCTCCAATCTCCTATTCTTAATATCATTAGTGAAAATGTGTACAACAGTATCACATCTTGTGCTTTTAAAAGGTAACTGTTCTGCAGTACAAATTGCAGCAGTATGGTATTAAGGGCAAGTTGCTACAATGGATAAAAGGGTGGTTGAGTGGGAGAAGAGAACGAGTGGTAATCAATGGACGCTGCTCTTCTTGGACTAATATTATTAGTGGAGCCCCCCCCCCCCAATTTTCAGTGTTTGGCCCACTGTTGTTTTGTATATTTATCAGTGATATTGATGAAGGTATATCAGGTTTAATGCCCAAGTTTGCAGATGATGCAAAGGTTGGCAGGGTTGTTAATGACAGTAGTGGCAGTGTGCGACTGCAACAGAATCTAGAAAAGTTGGGCAGATGGGCTGAGAAGTGACAACTAAAGTTTAACATTGGCAAATGCAAAGTACTGCATATGGGTAGAAGTAACCCCAGAGAAACGTACCAACTGTGTGGTTACTACACTTGGGTTGTAGAAAATGAGAAAGACTTGGGAGTAATTGTGCAATCAGATATGAAGTTTTCTGAGCAGTGCTGACAGGCTACCAGAGCAGGTCATAGGGTATTGTCAATGATATACAGGAATTTTGCTAGTAGGGAAAAGGAGGTGATTATCCCTTTTTATAAGGCAATGGTCAGGACACGCCTTGCGTACTGTGTACAGGTACGGGGGTCTCATTTTAGGAAGGATGTAGATTTACTTGAGTGAATACAGAAGAGGGCAACACAATTGGTGAGGGGAACGTAGTGGTCCTATTACCAAGAAAGGCTTAAGTTTTGCAAATTGCAGCTTCTGGAGACCAGGCACCTGCGAGGTGATCTAATTGAGGTGTATAAGGCCTTGAATGGATTGAGCAAGCTCCATGCTGATGGGATTCTTCTTTTTGCTCAGATTATGAACCTGAGAGGGCATAAATTTAAATTGAGGAAAGAGAGAGTTGTAGAATAGATGTGCAAAAATTTGCCTTTAGCCAGCGGGTAGTTGATTGCTGGAACACACTTCCATCTGTTGTTGTGGAAGTTGATAGCTTAAATAAATTCAAGGAGGAACTGGAAAAACTTTTAAAGGGAAGGGATGTTTAAAAAATATATATATTTTTTTTTGGCTGATATAAATAAGCTCTTTTTTGCATCTCATGCCTCTACTACTATCACTACTTTGCCTCCAACAGATGTACCCTGATATGACCGATTTCACCTCCCCTTTTTGTACAATATATTTCCAATTTCCCTGGCAGTATGTTCACTAACAATAGCTACCTCTGCCGGGCATGGAATTGTCACCGATGTACACAAGTAAGATCTGGCATTGAGATAAGCAGCAGAGAGTTGAATAGCCCCCATTTTTATTCCTTTGAGGGCTTCAACCTTGTTCTTGGAGGTCTTGTAAACACCCATCAGAATGCAGTGTTTGTGCTTAATTCCTTCACACTCTTCATCGAGTGTGCGTGCACACATACAACACTTCTCCTTTGATTGTATTGTATCTGGTTCCAGATAGATCTGCGGACATCAAACAAATAGCATGTTTTATAAAGCCATGATTTATAGAACTGTCCTCTTCTTCCCAAGCCACATGCTCCAATTAATTTGAGTCTTTGCTTTGCTGCTCTAGTCTGAGGTATGATTTCCATTTAAATTTAATTTGAGAATACCTCACTATACTAAAGAGATACCTGTGCATTAATAAGGCTGCACTGTTCACAGATTATATAGCAGTAATACATATTACAAAGTTAATTATATATTAATTACCAAGATATGTTATATTATGTTACCAGGTTATCTTATATATAACACTATACTGTTATGTTCCTAATGTTATAAACTTAGTTTATAGTCTTTGTAAAAACATTTATATTAATTATGCTACTGTGAAACTACAAAACGGAATGTGAAAAAGTGATATTAAAAAGGAATATAAAATATCAATGCAGTTAATACTTACAATAGCAACTGGATTTCCTCTTACTCCGAATTTCATTTTTAAGCAGTTTTGGAGGCCAAGTAAGAATCACTTTCACCTACTTTATCAAATAAACACAATAACTCTGCTACTAATTTTAAACAAAAAATACCACAAAAAACACTGCATGGTACTAAAAAGTATGGTGGCTGTTTCATATGCCGTTCCATTTGGCAAGGTGCTGATTCACCAAAATGGACTTCTGTGCTATGGAAATTAGCCAACTCACATGCTTGTGTGTATGTAGTTTGCAAACCAAAACAAACTATAAATACAATCAATTTTGTGGTAATTGCAGAAAAGGTTTGTTGCTGTTTAAGTATATATAATAAGTAAAACAACTAAGTGAAAAAATTTTATTTTATGAAAGATTTAAATTGCAGTTTGATTAAATTATGTATGACTCCTTTATCTATATACATGAAAAAAATTTTTTTTTTATTTAGCATGCTAATGAAGATGTAGAGAAAATGATCCTTGGCAACAAGTGTGATATGGAAGATAAACGGAGAATTACAAAGGAAAAAGGAGAAGATGTAAGCTTCCACTTGATTCTTGAAGCGTTTTTAAGAGAAAATTTAATTTTAATTTTGAGAGTCTTAGGTTTATATGTTGATACAGTCAAAGGAATACCAGTTTCTTTTTTACATCCAAATCAAATAAAGAATGAAAGAACATCTTATTCAGTTATTCATTAATAAATTTTTAATTTGAAATTACACACAATGGAATATCAGTCTAATGAATCTGCAGGGGAGGGGAGGAATGGTCTTTCTTCATTGTATCAAGGTTTTCTTCATTGTATGAAGGTTTGCACAAAAATTGTGCAAATACTCATGTATAGTGAAATTGAGAAATGTTCATCTTTGTGTGACACATGATCGTGATAAAATATTTATTTGTTAGTTAATGAAAGAAACATTTTTGATTATTGTTCTATTAATGAAAAGACTCCTTATAGAATGCATTTCTCAAGGAATATATATGAGAATGAACAAGTTCATTCTCCTATTTCTTCTGCCTCTAATTTCAGTTTTGTTTTGAAAAGACTTTATTTTCCTTGTACATTACAAAAATGATGATGCTAGGGTAGGGTTATCAGCGGCTGATGCTCATACCCAGAGCAAAATAAGTTTTAAAGCTTAAATTCCAGGACAACTTTAAAAAAAAAAAAAAAAAAATTGGGACATTGAGAACTTCCACATGTTTGGATAATATATGCTCTAAAAGGCCTCCATAGTCAAGTGGTCAGGAGTGGGAGTGCAGTAGCACGCGCTCTTTGAGTAGACTGGGGTTCAAGCCCCTGACTGCTAAATATGGTTGATCTGCCAAACTGAACTGGACCAGCATGGCAGATTATGGTCCATTTTGCTCAACAAGAATTACAGACGAGGCTTCCATCCTGCTGTGGGTTGATAATGACTGCAGTTTCCTTCCTTTTTTTATGCTCTAAAAATATAACAGAAATATTTAGAAAATGGGAAGATATGGTTTGATATATCATAAAATAATTATGTTAATATAGAGCTTTCTGATGTGAATGTCACATTATGTTCCAAAGGGTGTTGCCAAGTTTTGGCATCAAATAAGCATCCCCCCCCCACCACTTTGATTTCCTTTTGCTGAATTTATTCATGTAGAGTAATATATTAAAAATCTGTATGTTTCTGCTCTCTATCTGAATGCATTCTTTCTCTTTAAAAGCTGATAACTGATATAGTTGATTTCACATGGCCTTGGTTAAGCACTGGACACCTTCCCTTCCCTCTTATCCTTGTCTACATGTTTTTTAGCATTAGCATTATAATAAGAAAAAAAAATGGGTGGGTTTTGAATAATTATAAAATTCTTGATGGCATGTTGAATTATATTTAGTGCACAGATATTTTTTTGGTAATTATTTTGTCCCATTTATATTTGAATTTGGAATAATTCAGCAATATTGCAATAAAATAAATCAGGAGTCAAAGGTTTTATTCATAAATTTTTTCATTGAGACAGTTTCACCACCATTTAACCAATGAGCATTAATTAAATGAGATTGCATTTTAAACACAGTTTATTAATGCAGAGTGTTTAAATTATTTTCTAGGAAAATAAATTTTTCAAGAAAATGTAAATAGCTTTTAGTTTGATTAATATGGTTGCAAATTACAAAATCTTCAGAAAACCTTTTAGTATTTCCTTTTATTTTGGATGTTAGGATAGCTTGCTGCCTAGGTAGCAATCACATATTATTATTAATAATTGTAGCATTAATTTGTTTTTTTAGCTTCTTGGTGTTATTAGTGTCTTGGGGTATCCAAACTGCTACAATATACAGCAGGCCCTCGTTATATTGTGGTTCGATTTGCGCTGATTCGCTATAGCGCTGTTCTTATAGTATAACATGTATCTGACTATAATGCTCTTTTACAGATTGCATTTTTGGCATATTTAGCAAAATCATTTCACTTGATGGAGTCGATAGCTTGAAAATGAATAGCAAAACAGTATTAAAATGTTTCCCACACCGACTTGAGAAATTTTCCTACGCTCAGTGAAATTTTCTTGCACGCTAATTTAATTGCAGTACAGTGACGTGTTACGTAGTTATGAGATCAACATTTTAAAAAATGACCAAGTATAAAGTATATTGCTTGTAATATTTGCATTATATGCATTTTTCCGAAGTCTAGTCATCACTCAGTACAGATATCGTGCGTAACGGACAGTTTACTCAAACATTGTATCATAATTAATGCAACCAACAAAGTTACATTTTCAGAGAGTTAATAATATGGCGGGTAAGAATGAGAAAGCAACGTCTGGACACAGTATGAAGACTACAAATGTAAGAAAATGACTGAATTTAAAAATTAAATTAGACGTTTTGAAGCGAATCGATTCCGATCAACGAGAAGCGGATGTGTGCCATAATTTAGGACTAGCAAGTTTAATTGTAAGAACATTTATAAAAAATAAAGAACTAGATCGTATGTATAGCTTAGCTTAATTTTCAGCACTCACTCTGAAAATTAAGCTAAGCTATACATGCGATCTAGTTATTACATTACAGCACATGACTCCTTAAAAAATCAAGAGAAAAAATAAAGAATTAATTTTAGCAGAAATGCAATGGGAAAGATAGCTGTTCCACTGTAAGCAACTAGGGTTAGGCCGGCTATTAGGATTGAAATGGAGAGACTTTAATTTTATTGAAGATAACATCCAATGCAGAATTCAGTTAAGTTAAATATTAGAGAGAGAGACATTAGCTTATATGATGATCTGAAGAAAACTCATCTTAAAAAAAAAAAAAAATTTGGAACCATTTAAAACTAGCAAGGGCTTGTTGAATAGATTTAAAATCCAGGGCGAAGCCCCAAGTGCAGATCAAAAAGTCGAAACTTACAAAAAATAACTTGTTAAAATTATTGAAGTGGGGTATTACGTGTTATACTTCTCAACAAGTTTTTAACATAGATGATGCAGGACTTTTTTGGAAACGAATGCCTAAAAGAAGTTTCATATTGAAAGAAGAAAAAAACATGCCAAGTTTCAAAGTGGCGAAGGATCGGTTGACTTTATTGTTGGATGTTAATGCTGTGGGGGATTTAAAATTAAAATCCCTTTTAGTTTAGCAGGAAGATGGCCAAAGTACAACCCAAAATCAACACATTTTTCATGATTAAATTCAGTTAAATTAAATCAATTTAGATCAATTAAATTCATGATTTTAATTGGAATTTTAAGTTTAATTTTTATACTTAAGTAGTTACCACATAATTATATACGTATGTAATGCAGAATATTTTATATGTACAAATATTTGAATATTAAATATTTTGACCGACATTTGTGCATCTTTTCACTACCGTTTATTAGGAAATATCCTATGGCACCGATCGAAACTCAAAAATACATATGTTACCTTATGGAAATGTGGCACTCACTTAGCGTGGATTCCCTTAGCATTCTGTTTTTCCTGAGCGAATTATCAGCATTAAGCGGGGGGTCACCTGTAGTGACAACATGCTTATGGGAAAATAATTGGAATAATTATGTCTGAGGTGACACACTTGGTCAACTTTAACAAATGAAATTGACTGATTCTGTGTTTGTCCAAAAAACTTTGTACAAATAGCAATGAATGTGGCCATGCATTATTGTGGTGAACACCACACTTTCTGGTGGTGTTCATGTTGTTCCTCTATTAGCAGCAATGGCATGAGTTACAGTTCACACTTGAGTCAATTTCATTTGTTAAAGTTGAGGGATGTCAGCCCATTAGAATCTCCATGTGCTATTTTAAGATCAAATGTTTCACTTATGGTTTTAAAGCAAAACCTAAAACTCACTCACTCTTTGAAATATAATAAGATTAATCAGTCTTAATAAGATTAAACTCATTTTTATTATTGACTGACAGTAACAGACTGCTACCAAAGCATAATGTGTTTAAACTTGTCTAAATATTATGCTTTGTCACAATACGGTCTGTTGTCTCACCCTTGAACAATATGGATACTTTCTGAACAGACCTCATAAAAAAAAAAAATCCTAACTAAGGTACATGCTAATACTGTCTAAATAATGATAATACAGTAGAACTTCATATGGTTGGCAACATTGGGAATCAGTGATTGGGAAATTTGGCAACATTAGGAACCTTGCCTGATTTTTGAAATCTACTGTCACTTTATCAAATTGTTAACAGCATAGTGTGCTACAAAAAAAAATTACCCATTGATTCAACAGGGCAATAATGCAACATTGTCACTGTAACAATTAGCATCATTTACACTTTGGGCTCATTCAGTTTTTAGGCTCATTAGGATATGTGCATATGCCTGTCACTTTACCATTTCTGTCTATATGTAACAACTCTACTCCTAGTGGGTGGATTTTCATAAAATTTTATCTGTGACTCTTTTAGAAACAGTCATTGGGAAATCCAAATTGCATTAAAATTGGACCAATAGAAATCTGGCAATTGTTATTTCTGTCCATCCACATGTAATAACTCTATTCTCAACGAATGGATTTTTATGATATTTTACATTTGGTTCTGTTAAAAAGATTTGTGAAGATAATCCCAAATTTCATTAAAATTGGACCAATAAAATTAGGTACCGTAGCCGAGTGGTCAGGAGCGGGAGTGCAGTAGCACACGCTCTTTGAGTAGACCGGGGTTCAAGCCCCTGACTGCTGAATACGGTCGATCTGCCAACCCGCACTGGACCAGCGTGGCAGATTATGGTCCATTTCCCTCAGCATGAATTGTTGAGGAGGCTTCCATCCTGCAGTGGGTTGATAATGGCTGCACTTTACTTTTTTTTTTTACATGTAATAACTCTATTCTCAACGAATGGATTTTTATGATATTTTACATTTGGTTCTGTTAAAAAGATTTATGAAGATAATCCCAAATTTCATTAAAATTGGACCAATAAAATTAGGTAGTTAGTATTTTCTTTTGTCTGCCTTCTGTCTGCTTGTAATAACTCAACTTCCAGTAGAATTATTTTTGTGAAGTGTCATTTTTGGCTCTATAAACATTTGTCAAGCTATTCAAAATTTCATTAAAATTGAACCACTAGAAATTTGGCTTTTTTTTTTTTTTTTTTTTTGTCTGTCCATCTGCACATAATAACTATTTCCAGTGGGCTGGATTTTCACGAAATTTTACATTTAGATCTTTTAGAATGATTTGTTGAGCCTTCCCAGATTTCATTAAGACCAGATCAATAGAAATCTGGCAACTATTATATTTTTTCCATACATATCACATAAGATATCCATATACTGTATATTGTAGCTGAAGCACTGGCTATTATGGTTGTTGCCTTGCAGTGATCGGACAAATGAATGGGCAGTATGGCAGATGCATAGAAACACAATGTTCTCAGCATACGCATAAGTCATTTTTTTTTTTTTTTTGTTATAAATCATGAATTATTATTATTTGCAAATGTAATTTTTTAATTGAATTTTATTTTTGTGAAAAGTAATAAACTAATTAGCTTGTTACAAAATTATTAGTTCATCATCATCCAGTAATTCAGTCTTGTGACTGGTCACTTCCTCTGATTAGCTGTCTCCACCTTTGTCTTTTTAGTCTTCTTTTGCTTGCTCTTCATTGGATTTCTTGGGATATATTTACTTTACATGGTAGTCTCCTATTGCTTTCCCTGTTGGCAATTGCTTGCTCTAACTGAAGCTGCATTTGAAGTCATTGAGAAATCCAATGTGTTTATCAGATAAACACAAATAATAACTCTACTACTAATTTTAAACAAAAAAATACCACAAAACAAATTATTTTCAAGTAATAAAATGTGTATTTAATGGATTTCATTGAAGGCACCCACTCAGTAACATCCATTTCAGCAGATATGTAGGCCCTGTCTTCTTCATAGTGTGTTGAAGGGAAGGCCCTACATATCCTTCCTTCTCTTGTCTTCACCTGATCTAGATTCCTGCTGGGGTTGAAACTCAACCTTTCTCTAGGTTGCTCAGGTCTCAGGGGCCACCCCGTGGAGGTGAGAGTTGAATTGGGATGGAGAGGATCGGTGAACCTGTTGGTGGTTCATGTATTCTGCTTGCACATTCATCCTCTTGGCACCTAATTATTAATTAACAAATAATATAAAAGAATCTTCATCTTACTGCACTTGCTTCACAATGTAATATTTACCGAACGTTTTGTAATATTTGTTTCCACCTGGATTTTTAATTAAAATTGAACTGCAATGTACATTTCATGATTCTCCTGTGATTTAATAAAATAAAAAATAAGCACACCAGAGATTTTTTAATGTTACTTTACTTTTTCAATTATTATTAAAATTGCCTGGATTTTAATAACAATTGAAATATAACATATACAATCAATTCCAGTTATTTGGGACACATTGGGACTAATGCATTTTGGCCCGATTAAGCTGCTGCCTCAATTGTGCGAAATTTCGTGTAAATAATAATTAAAAATACAGCTTTAAGATTGATTTTCTGTACGATCAAATCATGTTACGATGGACTCACCATAGTAAAGTACCGTTCACTATACGATACGTAGTAAGTGCCGATCATTGTAATTGCGTTTATGAATTGAATTTTAATTCTATTAAACAGCAATTATAATTAGCAAAAATAGGATGAAAATTATCCACAGGCTATAAAAGTAAATATATATCAAGCACAAATTTACACTTTATTACCTTACCAATTAAAAAATTAAATGATACGTGAAAATCGGAAGAATATTTTCCAGAGGTTCATCACCATGAAACTCTAAAGGCTTCGCCTTGTTGCTGCAACCATACATCTCTGTCTACTGCTGAACGTTTCATTTCCTCATATCCCCTAAAGTTCATTTTCCTCATTAGGTTTTCCAAAATTTTATTCCTTGGTCTTCCCCTTCCTTTCTTTCCCAAAATTTTTCCTTCTGAGATATTCACTAAAAATTTGTTGTCTTAGGGTGTGTTCTGAAAATTTAGATTGTCTTTTTGTCGCCGATGTGAGTAGCTACTGCTTTTCTTGCATCTCGTTCAAGACAGATTCGTTGGATCGACGCTCAGTCCAGCTAATCCTCAACATCCTCCTCCTCCTCCAGACCCACATCTCCAGTCTCTTGATATCTTGCTTGCATAATGTCCAGGTTTCATTTCCATACAGCAGCACACTCCAAACGAATGACTTAGCAAACATTTTCCTGGTCTTCCTGTCGATGTGTCTGCTGGTTAGAATATTTTGCTTGTTACTGAAAGCTTGGCAAGGGTGATTCTTCTTCTTCTGATCTCTGTAGTGCACCGGTTGTCCTGGGTAATGAAATTCCCCAAATAACAAAACTGTTTCACTTGTTCCACTTTGTTGTTCCCCATTTTGATGTTTGTTTGAGGTTGTTCATCATTCTTGATGACAACAAGTATTTTAGTCTTTTGTGCATTTATCTTTAGGTGTGAATCTGGTAGCCTTACCAACATCTTACACAGCTCCTGCTCTGAGTTAGCTAATAATGCTATGTCGTCCATGAATCTGATGCAGTGAATCTGTTGTCCATTAATCTTGATATCCTTTGCTTCCTGCTTCATTTTTGTTATGGATTCCTCGATGAACATGTTGAAAAGGTATGGGAATAAAGAGCAACCCTGCCTCACACCTCTCCTGATCCTTACTTCCTTTATGGTACCATTAATATCTATTTCAGTATGTTGTGCCTTGTACAGATGGAGGATAAGCTTTCTGTCTGTCCAGTCCAGGCAAAGTTTTTCATGACTCTGAACAACTTCTTCCAATTTACGTTATCAAAGGCTTTTTGTATATCGACAAAAGCAAGGTATGTTCTCCTATTCATTTCCAGAGGTTAGCAAAATAAAAATGAATTTACGCTTACATGCATAGCTTAATATGTACTGTAATATGTACATACTAACTAGTTGATATTTCTGTTCTCTAACATTTGTGGGTGGGGTTTAAAATTTAAAACAGTAAAAAAGATAAGCAATCAATAAAAAAGAACACAGCATACACACAAATCGCAAGTAACACAATACTTGCAAGTTAGAATGGAGTAACAAGTCACGAAGCTTAAAAAATAGGAATGAAGAGAAGATTCTGAAAATTTGTTTTTTATATGATTGAAGATTTCATGGAAGGGGAAACACATTTCACTGTAACATGAAAACCCACAGAATTCCAGCTATTGGTATTATCGCAAATTCAATAAGGTCGATTTTACTATTGCACTAAAATGCCAGAAAAGCCTAATAAACAGGGGACTGCTAATTGTTTTATAGTTGTGACCTCCAGAAATCCAACCGAACTACATGGTATGGTCGGAGACAATCGTAGGGTAATCTCGAGTACTGCAGTCTCCTGCTCCGATTAGACGGCATGTTGTCCCAATTAAGCGAAGTAAACCCTGGCTATTTTCTTGATTGAGTTCTGTTCTTTAAGATTTGTCCCAAATAAACGGCTGCCCTGATTAATTGGTGGCCCAAATAAGTAGAATCCACTGTATTTCTTGTTTATGCAGTGATTAATATAATAAACAAATAGCAATATTAATTATATATTCAGAAATTTATTTTTTAATTTGTAGATTGTTGGATCTATGTAGGATTTACAAACCCAGATGTGTTTAACTCCATATTGCCAGATTTATGAGGGTTGTTAAAAATAAAAGTATTAGTATTATTAGTGGTAAATGATACAAGAAAGCAAGCTTCTTCATCGTCAGAAAAAAAAAAAAAAAAAAAAACCACCTGCCCACATCCTCTAATAGTTTGTCTAGTTGTTCCCTGAATTTAATCAAACTACCCACTTCCACATCACCAAGATGGTCATTTTATTCCAACAATCAACTACTCACCAACTGAGGAAAATTTCTGCATATCTATCCTGTAACCATCATTTTGAATTTAGATATCCTTTCCATTCATCAGCATGAGGCATCCTTTCTCACATATACAGAAATTCACAGATATATCACATGAGAAAGGATGCCCCATGCTGATGAATTTAGCTGAATCCTTCCTCATATTCGAGAAAAGATGCCAACAGTATTAAGCTTACTCAGTCCATTCCGGAGCAATATGGCCTTAGTTGCTAATGCTCCTAAAAACCAAACAACAACAGCAACACCTCAATCAGATCTCCTTGCTGGTGCCTAGTCCCCCAGATGATGTAGTTTTTTTCTTCTTAATAGCACCTTTTAATAGCATCAATCTTGTTGCTCTTCTCTGCACCTTTTCCAGCAGATCCACATTTCTCCAAAAAAATGAAGCCTCAAGACCTGTGTGCAGTACTCAAGATGTGACCTTGATTATCCCATTGCCTTGTACAGCGGAATAATGAGCTCCTTATCCCTGCTGACAAAACTCCATGAGCTGTCCTAGTGGCCTATCTGCACTGCTCAGAGAACTGAGTGTAGTACCACAGTTGGCATATTATTCTGGTACAATAAATTATACAAATCATATAGTGCAGCAAAACCAGGATGTATTCGACACGTTCTTCTGTTTAATTGAACCAAAAATCCATTTAAGAAAAATAAAATTTAATGATTTTTTTTATATGAATCATTGTGCTAACAAGAGCAGTCTTCATGTTTAACTCCAATTTGCCAATAACCAGAATGAATTCAAATCTGTTAATAAGAACATTCAATCTCATGACATCTTGTAAAAAGCAGTATCCATTCGTTCTGTCCTTTGTGTTTGTTGGGAAAACTGACAATAGTTTCTTTGTAGACTGAATAGCATCTTGTAGCACAAATAATTCTTTGTTGGCAATAGTACACTTTGTTGTTGATGGTAGTGATTTACATTTGTGTTGGCCAAAAACAGAATCAAACTTTGGGAGAGTGGCATGTTTTTTTGTTAATCACCGTTGTTTTTTTTTTTTTTTTTTTTTTTTAAGCACTTTGGGAAAAATTATTATGAAATAATTCCCTGCTGTCCTCTGGACATTTCATCTTACTCAGGGATATTAAATATCCTTATTTGATTAGCATATAGCCCACCACACACTTTCAGGTTGAGGGCTAGATAAGATGCTAAGTACTTAAGATGGGTTGATTAAGATAGAGGACTGCCTCAGCTGGTAGAGTGAGTTTGAAGTAGAAGTTAATTGAATTTATTGGCCTTGAAATTTTTCCTTAGAATAGCATTAAGGTAGCCATTTATTATTTAAAATATTATTTTAAATAATAAATAAATAAATTTTCTATTTATACTTAGGGATGACTACACTGTCAGGGGAGTTCACAGGATTGAACCCAGGTCACTCAGGGCACATGTACTTATGCACCCTCAGGCTAGGGTGGCCTTTTTGTTGCTAAGGTTTAATAAACTATTTGTTATGGAAATGGCACCTGAATGCAAATTACATACCTGCCAACTCTCTGGATTTAAGACAGAGTATCTGTCTTTTAGACTATTTGATCCCATTGTTATGTTAGAATGTCTCTATCATTTTGAAAAAATGAAATTTTTTGGTCTTTTATCTTTTCACCAAAATAATGAAACTGTTAAAATCAGAATTAAAAAAAATTTTTTTTTTCCTTCATAATTTCATTAACACTTTAGAATAGTTAGTATTAGTAATGGGCATATGGTGCAAGGAAGCCTAAGGGTTATGCTGCACCAGCCAAAAAACAAATAAATAAAATAACGAGCTTCTTGAAAGGGTCCAAAGATGGCTAACTCACCTGGTGAGATCAGCAAAAAAGGGCATCCATATGAAGAATGACTTGGAATATGTGGATTGCACAGCTTGGAAACTAGGCACCGTTGAGGAGACTTGATCAAGGTGTTTAAGGCTCTGAGAGGGAAAAGTAAAATGAATGAGGACAAAATTTTCACGGTTATAGATGATTCTAGAACTAGGGGGCCATAAATTCCAGTTAATGGAGGAGTTTTTTAGACTGGATTGCAAGAAGTTTTATTTTAGCCAGCGAGTTATAAATTACTGGAATAAGTTACCTACATGGGTGGTAGAGGCTGACAGTTTGGGGATGGATATATGTAACAATGGTTGACTGGATTAATTTAAAAACCAAATACAAAAACATTAATACGAATAATATGTAGGTATATACTAATATTATTTCTAACATTTTTTTTTTTTTATCAAGTTATTGAGAATTTAAAAAAAAAAAATAAGGGCTAGATTTAACTCATCACTTATATAGTCAGTAATGGTTATAACGGGGAAATATTATTGGTCTTGTGATGCTGTTTATAACGAAGTTTGACTGTGTATTAAAAAGCAATATAAAGATTTATTTTTAAAGTAAATAAATTATGCATTTTCAAATTAAATTAATCACAATTACAAATCAACAGTGAGACACAATACATCATGAATGTCAAACAAGTTAATGCAGTAAAACTTGAACATAATTCACACATGAGGAGTTATTAAAGGAGGAAAATGCCAGAAGTTTATCAAACTGTAACAGGGTGCTTAATGATTTTGTCATAACTGAGAACAAAGGGGAAGAGAAATTGTTGAACATGAGAAAGACACCTGGGGTGAATGGGAGCTATCCAGTTATTAAAGGAGGTGGCCTTAACCATAATTATGAGAGCATCCTTGGACACAGGCGAAGTCCCCATGGACTGGAGATTTGCAAATGTATGCTGCTGTTCATGGACTAATGTTATTATTGGAGTCCTCCAGGGTTCAGAGTTGGGCCCACTGTTTTGTGTGTGTGTATATATATATATATATCCAAGTATAACAAAGCAAATATTAAATGTTATAATAAATATAAATATTATAATAAATACTAAGTGAGCTACGTGAGATTCTATCATTTGATTTTAAATTTCGACCAAATACCGATATTAATACCTATGCCATCATTAAACAACTACATTCAGATATAATGAAGTTCAGCCTAAAGCTATCCTACAAATATAACATATCCTTGGAAGCCTTCCACAAGTGGCTTACACTCACCTTTCAGGCCATCAAGAAACAGATAAAGTCCGCAAGCAAGAAACTACCACCTACTAAGATTTTTAATATAGATGCAATTAAGCGTAAGCTTAAACTGATACAAAATAAGTTTATAATTACTACTATTGATAAAGCCTCTAATAACTACAGCATTATATGTAAAAAATTTTACACTACAGCATTACTAAATGAACTTAACAATAGTAGCACATACAAAATAGTAACGGATAAACGTAACGCTATTACTAAGAAAATACGTGCTTGGCATAAAAAATTAAAACTTACCAACCATACAACTACATACCCATACATATACTGTATACCTAAGTTTCATAAAAATCCGACAGGTTTTAGATTTATAACTTCGTGTAGGGATAGCTACGCTAAGATTCCGCATCGCAAACTAGTTAATTTACTTCAAATTATTTTTGATAGCATAGGTCATTCAAATATTATTCGCAATAATAGACCGGTATTGAATTACATCAATAGCAACACAGGCATCAATACGATAGAACATATCAATACGTTCGACTTTAATAACTTGTTTACTAGCATCCCACATAACAGCCTAAAAACTGTGTTCGGCCATTATTATGATAAATACAAAAATATCTTACCCTGTGAGAAACACTACTGGGATGACCTTTTCAACCTTTGCATCTTCAATAACTATATATTTAATGGCAGTAATCTTTATAGGCAACATACAGGTATACCGATGGGCGCATGTAGCTCATGCATTGTGGCAAATTTATACCTACACCACTTCGAATATAATTTTAAACAAAATATGGTTCTATACAGATATATTGACGATTTGATAGTTTTTAATATGCCTGACTTCCATACGGAAGCAATCAAATATTATCCGCCTGAATTAACATTAGAACGCACCAACACTAATAATTCCAAATCTGCTACCTTCCTGGACTTGGATATAAGGATAGATAACAATACCGTACACACTAAACTGTATGATAAACGCAAAAATTTTCATTTTAATACTATTGACCTCACTAACTGGAACTCGAATATCTCAAAAAGGATACATCGCAATACCCTAATCGCGCAAAGCATCAGAAGAATACACATATGTAACCAGACAGATTATATTATAGATACACTCATTGAATTCAGATCCAAGCTTTTAGAAAATTACTTCCCACACCACATAATTACAAGATATATGTATAGAGCTATATTGATAGCAAACAACAAGGGGAATTATAACCTTAACGCACAGAGTATTATAGATAAAGTCCTAAACAGGCGCTAATATAACATAGCCTTTGTAAAATTTTCGTAGGTGTTTCTTTGGCTTAGATAAATTTCGTTGGATATGTAATTATGTAAATAGTAGGCACTGCCCATGGAGTAAGTTACATATAGCTTACTCGCATTAAAAACTTGTATCTATATTTGCTCCATGGGTAGGAACTTATTCTGTAAACTTCTATTATTACTTCGAGAGAGATACTTATTTGACGGCTTTTCTATGTGTAATACTATACAGTATATTAAATAACAGCAGAGGGTGCTGTATGTAATTATACTTATTTTATCACTTAACTTAACTATTACATTTCCTAGGGGGGGCTGCGATTGGTAGTTATATATGCTACACGTGCCAATACATGTGGTTTTCTAGTACCTTGGCCATACGGTGGTAAGCATTCTAATTTTAATCTTAAAACATTCTAACCAGGATACCTTACTATAAGGTTACATCCTATGTTAATTATTTTGCTTTTTCTTTGCTGTTTAACCTTCACTTTCTTATCCCTATCTTTTCCTACCTCATGAACTATTAGAGTATTCGAGGGGGATTGAGGTACTATATCTATGCTTATACCTTTTTCCGTTCGCCTTTGTTAGCTATAGCTCACACTGTTATTATTTTTGATTAGACTACCGTGACAGCATTTACTATCAACTACGCACATATGCCTAACAATAATTATAGCTCTTTCTATAATTTTAATTTAATTTAAAATTTTGGCTATCCGTCGGGCTAACAGTCATCTTGCCAGTTTACTGCTAAATTTGGGATTAATTAACAAATTTTATTACTACCATTTGGCTCTAACTTACTACAAAATTTTATACTTTTGGCTCTAACTACTACAAATTTTATACATTTGGCTCTAACTTAATACTATTTTACGTATATTAGGACATAGTTATGCTGGACGATGACTACAGAAACGGATAGCGCGTTAATTATGGTTGATACATTGTAAGGGTTAGCCCTCGAAAAAGTCCCTTGCAATGTATCTTATTGCCATAACTAACATTTTAATGGTATTTTTATATATGTTTATAATTTATTGCTTATGTCATGGCATAGATTGATTTTTTTCCAGGTCACGTTGGGTACCCGCCATGGTTTATGGTTTACCTGATAAGCTAGTATATCATATTTTTTACCTTTAAAAAACTCTTACCATTATTAACTTAACTCATATATATCAGTGAAATTGATGACGGTATTTCAGGCTTAATGTCGAAGTTTGCAGATGATACAAAGGTTGGAAGGGTTGGTAATGACAGTAATGGCAGCTACCGTAACAGGATCTAGAAAATTTGAGCAGATGGGCTGAGAAGTGGCAACTTAACCTTAACATTGACAAATGCAAAGTACTGCATATGGGAGAAGTAACCCTAGAGAAATGTACGAACTGTGTGGTACTACACTTAGGATGGTAGAAAATGAAAAAGATTTGTGAGTAATTATGTAGTCAGATATGAAATTTTCTGAGCAGTGCAGACAGGCTGCTAGAGCAGGTCATGGGGTATTGTCAATGATATACAGGAATTTTGCTGGTAGGGAAAAGGGGAATATCCGTTTTGTATAAGGCAATAGTCAGACCATGCCTTGAGCACTGCATACAAGTCTGGAGGCTTCATTTTTGGAAGGATGTAGAGTTGCTTGAGTGAGTACAGAAGAGGGCAACAAGATTGGTGAGGGTAACGAAAGGGTGGTCTTACAAAGAAAGGTTTCAGTTCTGCAAATTGCAGCACCTGCAAGGTGATCTGATTGAGGTGTATAAGGCCTTGAATTGGTTGAGCAGGCTCATTTCTGATGGGATGCTTCCTCTTGTTCAGATTATGAAAACCTGAAGGAGCATAAATTCAAATTGAGGAAAGACAGTTATAGAATAGATGTGTGGAAATTTGCCTTTAGCCAGCTGGTAGTTGATTACTGGAATAAATGTCCATCTGTCGTTGAAGAAATTGATGGCTTAAATGAATTTGAGAAGGAACTGGACAAACGTTTAGAGGGAATGGATGTGTGAATTGTTTTTTTTTTTTTTTTGGTTGATACTACATAAGCTTGCTTTCTTGCATTACATGCCTCTACTACTGTATGTATAAATGCACAGTAATAAAACAAGTATTAATGCAAATTTATATTTATTTGTCCTGTTGAGGTGATTTGCATGCTGATATGAACCAGTGAAGTATTAGTTTCAAATAATTTATATTTAATAAATATAAATAAAGCAATATATTCATAGCAGAAGCTTTGACTGAATAAATTTGCTAAACTGACTTACTTTTGTGTCCTGCTGACTTTCTTTCAAGAATTCCTAAGACCAAAGCATGTTTGCTTACAGCAGCTGAAAGTCTGCTAGCTTTGAACAGAATTCATAGATAGTGAGTTGCCCAACTGGGTTATTGGAAGTGTTAAGTTAAATATTATGTCATTTTAACTTAATCAGTTTGTCATTCAATAAGTTTTTTTAAACCATATTGAAACAAATCTTTAAACGTTTTTTAAACCATATTGAAATTTTGGAAAAGGAGGGGGGGGGGTTCCAGTACTTTTCAATAACATGGAAGGTAAAGAAATAGATATATGCAGATAATTTCTTTTAGTTTTAGTATGAGAACTAGATGCTATTATAGAAGAAATGATGCTATTATAAAAGAAAGAAAGAAAGAAAGAACTTATATACAGTGGCCCTTGGTTGGGGAACTGACAGATGCATAAGGCTCATAATAGGTGTCTTGTCCTTGGAACTATTCACCTGTTCTTCAGGTGAATGGTTTCAATGATATTGATTTGATGGAGGCCAATAGCAGATTTAGAGAATCTGAATCTGTCGCTTACTTTACTTGCGTTTAATCTTTGTACTTACCCTGTATTATTATTTTTTGGCGAGATGGTATCTCTGCTGCTGCTTGTTAACCCCTGGCTTAGTGCCGTGAAGGGTTTGTAAAGTTAGGATACCTGTGTGTGCCTATGAATCTTACAATAAAGATCATATTTATTTAGCCTGGAGTACATGGGTTGAAGGAGAGGAGGAAGCGAACCGATATCAAACAATCTCACTTCCTTGTATAAATTTTTTTTGATAATTATTAGTATTTCGAAATATTATTATTAAAATATGTGACCATGGATTTGTGTTTGAAAAAAAGAACTTTAAAATGAGAAGCAAAGTACTTCTAGTAGTTCTACTGTGGTCGATGAAAATGAACACAATATTGTCACACTTCAAAGTGAGGATGAACAATTGTAGCCTTTTGTTCCCCAAAAAATCTGAAGTGAAAAAACAGGAACCAACTAATAAAAGACCACAACGAAAGTATAATGACAGTTATTTGAATTTCAGCTTTACATGGGTTGGAAATAAAGATGCGCTTGATGCACAGTATGTCGTGTGTAATAAAATATTAGCAGACAGTTCTTTGGCTCCTGCTAAACTTGTGTTCCACGAATATGTTTTGGCATGAAAAGTGTTCCGTGAATATGTTGTGAGATGAAAAGTGTTCCATGACTAAAAAAAGTTTGGGAAATACTGGTTTAAGATATAGTCATACATTACATTTTACTATAGCTGGAAAATTTTCTGTTCACATTGTGCAATGAAAGGCTATTCCCATTATGAATGTAAACTCAAGAATCAGAATCCTATCTTCATTAATTGCCTTAATAGAGATTGGTCGTCATTAGAGGAAACGGACTTGGGTATTACAATACGGTCAGATATATCCCAGGCTGTTGTTAGACCACACTTGGAATACTGTGTTCAAGTATGGAGACCGCACCTAAAGAAAGACATTGTGCTTCTTGAAAAGGTCCAGAGATGGGTAATTCTCCTGGTGAAATTGGCAAAAGGGCATCCATATGAGGAGACTTTGAATATGTGGATTGCAGAGCTTGGAAACTAGGTGCCTTAGAGGAGGCTTGATTGAGGTGTTTAAGCCTCTGAGAGGCATAAGCAAAATGAATAAGGATGAAATTTCACGGTTATGAATGATTATAGAACTAGGGGCCATAATTTCAAGTTACGGGGAAGTTGTTTAGACTGGATTGCAGGAAGTTTTATTTTAGCCAGCGAGTTATAAATTACTGGACTAAGTTACCTACATGGCGGTAGAGGCTGACAGTCTGGGGGAATTCAAAGGTCAGCTGGATAATTACCTAAGGGGGGGGAAATGCATAGGTTGTCCATTTCTTTTTCTGTTATTAATTTTTATTATTATTATTATTTTTTTTAATTTTCTTCTTATTATTAATTTGTTTTTATTCTTATTATTTTATTTTATGTATTTTTTGTTATTTTTTTATTATTATTTATTTTTTTTTTTTGGCTGGTGCAGCATAAGCCATAGGCTTCCTTGCACCATGTGGCCATTACTAATTCTAATACTAATTGCACTGTTTGTGATATTAATTGGCCTTCTTATTTTTAGGCTGTTCAGAACATGAAATTCTGAGAAAAGAGAAAGGTTATAATAACTGAAATTCCTGAAACCTTTCAAGTTCAGGATGTTCCTCATAGAGATATGTACACAGTGTTTATTTTATTGTTATTTGTAGACTGACCAGTAAGTGAAATTATACACGGAAGGGCAATCAGATTATATTAATGAATTCTTTAAAACTCAGACATTTTGCAGTGTGTGTATGAGAGAGAGAGAGAGAGAGAGAGAGAGAGAGAGAGAGAGAGAGAGAGAGAGAGAGAGAGAGAGAGAGACTGGACATGTTCCTTGGAACACAGCATCCATGCTACCATGGATCCCATGACTGTGGTGGTAACCATAGGGTGTCATCTGTCCCTTGAGTTTTGTCATCTGTCCCTATATTTTGTGAGTTTTACTCATAGTAAAACTCACAAAATATAGTTTGTTTAAAATATTCTTTTTTTACTAATATTCAACTTATCTGGATTGCTTTCTTGTGATGTTTTATATATCTTCTTCAATATTTAACAATATTATTAATTAGGATATTCAAAAAGTTCTCACGTTTACTTTTACCTTGGTGTATAGGGATGCCAAATGGAAACTGGCTCGATCACTTTACTTGTGTGTCACAACTGATTGTGAAGTAGTTCAAAGTCACAATCAAACTACTCATAGTCACACTTTGAACAGTGTGTTAACATAGAGTTCTTTAAACTTGGAAAAAATACTACAGAGATGCTGCAAGCATTATAGAAAGTGTATGGGATGATGCTTTGAAGAAAACAGCAGTTTACAGCCACTGTTTAAAAATAGACAGGAACCACTGGATGATTAGCCTTGCAGTGGGCTCCTTTCAACATCACGGAATGATGAAAATATCACAAAAGTGAAGGAACTCGTGCAAAATGATAGGCAAATGACTGTTGTTGATTGCTAATGAAGTTGGACTGTCTGTAGGCTCACTATACAATCCTGACAGGAAATTTTGGGATGTGTTTTGTGTCTGTGCAAAGCTTGTTCCACGTTTGCTGTCAGACAATGAAATGGTCTGCAGAAAGGCCAATGCAGGTGATTTGTTCAAAAAATCCACACAGAATCCGAGCCTCCTAAGAAAAGTAGTCATTGGGGTTGAGTGTTCGCCTGTAGCTCAGAGACCAAGTTGCAATAATCCAAATGGAAAAATGCATGCAAAAATGTCCCCACAGTCCAAAAGTCTTGAGCAACAAAATCCAATGTCAAAAAATGATCATGCTGATCAGATTCCCCCCCCCCCCCAATTTTATGATTGAGGGCATAACATACCACAAATTTGGATCCTGCACTGTGACAATGTGCCCAGTCACAGCGATGGCAGTTTAGCAGTTCTTGTTTGCAAAAAAATCATGGTCATGCAGCAGCCTCCCTACTCCCCTTGCACTGTCTGACTTCTGGCTGTTGTCTAAACTGAAAATGGGGCCTTGGGGTTGTCATTTTGCTAAAGTGGATGACATCAAAGAAAATGCTGAAGCAGCCTTAAATGCACTAAAAAACCCACAATTGTAAAGAATGTTTCAAAGCTTGAAAAACCGATTGAGCAAGTGTATGTGTGCAGAAGGAAGGTAATTAGGTTAGTAAGCCAAACTGTTTGCTCAAACTTAATAGTAAAATTCCATGAACTTTTTGAATGTACTTTGTATAACCATAAATAAGAATGTTATTAATGTTTTGTAATAATTGTTACAATTTCCTATTTAATTATTAAATGTAAAAAAATTAAACTTATTTTGCTGTATTAAAATAAGGAGTGTTCTTGCAGCTCTCAGCATTTCATCTATTTCGGTTTCTAGAAAAGAAAGATTGAACATCTGTGTTATAAATCTTTCAGATAATTGATATCTCAATTTATGCCTGCTTTGAAATAAATTATGATGAATAGGAAAAAAAATAAAATCGTGAACAAACAATGTAAATATGAAGAATATCTGAATGTGAACAAACACTACTATATTTTTATACATTTTTGCTAATCCTTTGAGATAATAAAGCACCATTTGCATAATACTTAAATAAATTGTTTATTGGAACGTGTCAAGTAATGCATTTAATAAGAAAGTGCTTCGTGTACCATAAGGCACTCTTTGAACATTTTGTACAATGATGTCACAGTGTGACCTCATATTTTCACTGTTTCTGTTGCCGTAGGTGGTAGTATTAGCACAGTGCCAAGTGTAACACAGAAATATATGGCTTTTTATGATAATTGTCATCTCTGTTAGGAAAACCGTTATGTATTGCTGCACATTTATTACCTGTTTGTAATGTGCATAACGAATGTAAGCATTTCCTGTAAATGCTTTTTGGACTTCTGTTGGTTAGATTAGGCCTGACATAGCCGAGTGGTCATTAGTAAGAGTACAGTAGCACACCACTCTTTGAGTGGACCGTGGTTCAAGCCCATGACTACTAAATATGATTAACAGTTTGTATTCATGATTTATTGTAAACTCCTCTGGCCTGGAGTATAATCAAGAACTTTTTTTTTTATTGTTATTGAATTAAAATAATAATGCATCTTTCAATGACAAAATTTACATCCAGATATTTAAAAACAGGGTTTTGTGTATACTTATGAAAATAACTAAGAACTAACCTTATGAAAGCGAAATTCTGCTATTATGAAAATCAATGATTCACTGATTATTTAAATATTAAAAGTATATAAAAATTTTCAGATTGCGAGAAAACATTCGATCCACTTTTTAGAAACAAGTGCAAAGGCAAATATCAATATAAAAGAAGCATTTGATCAGTTAGCAGAAGCTATATTAATGAAGGTAAGTAATTTAATGTATATTTGAAATTTTGCTGAGTGAAATTGTACCAGTTTAGTTTTTTGCTTATGTAGATGTTTACTTTATTCAGTTTTGCTAGCCTTAACTTTAAAAATAGTTCTAAACTACCTTAAAGAGTAGCTGCTGTTGTTTTAGACTTAAGTGTTTTCTTTCTACAAAATTTTTCTTAGTAGGAAGGGAAAGGAATTCAGAAACTGCCGCTTATCTTTCATGAATGTAATTAAGTAAATTGTAAAGTAAATGTTATTACAGAACAGCAATTCAAAATTGAAACTGTAATATATATTACACTAAACTTTCATTAAGCACTTTCTAGGAATTATCCCTAAAGAGTACCATACATATGAAAGCACAGGTTTTCAGCTTTTTTGGTGCCTTCAACCATTTTCCTCATGTATTAAAAAAATAAAATGAATTTTTAATGGGATTTTATTAAATTAAAATAAACGTTTTGAATATTATAAACATAAATGTAGTATTAACATAATAATAATAATAATGCTGTCATTAGTGAAACTTATTGATGCCATGTTGAGCATGCATACACAGGAAAGACATAATTGTTGTACCAGCAGGAAAAGTATATGAACAATATTCAAATTAAAAAAAAGCCAAGGAAGGTGTACAAAAATGCAATGATAAATGATAGATGGCAAGTTGTAAAGAGTGGCTTACCACTTTCAGTGTTTCTTGTTAAATATGAAACACAATGTCACCTATACCGGAAACTAATTTTGTGAAGTAACCAAACTGCACCATAAATGATAGAATTCTTGGTCTGTTATTGCTTCCAAATGTCAAGAGAAAGGAGGATTATATCTAGGTTTATTCCTTCTTATAACTAAAAAAAAAATATATATATATATATATATATATATATATAGCAAAGGATACAAATGTTTATATATGCAAGGTGGAATTAATAGGTCTGTTAAAAAATATGAAGATAGAAAAATTACACAAAATGCCAAACTAATAGAAGGATAGCAGAAAAGGAAGTATTGTAGGCATGAAAAGAGAAAGAATGTGAAAATTCTATTTGTTATAATGAATTAAGCAAAATTATAGGCCAAATTGAAAAGCCAATTAGAGAGAAGGTAACTGTAAAGCAAAACATGATTAAATTAAAATAAGGAGTAATAGCCAGCATCAGATATGGGTGGGTAATTTTAGCTATAGGTTCAAAAAAGGGGGGTAGAGTAAATATAAAATTCAAATCTAATATTGGCCAAAAATAAAAATTGATACATGATCAGGTACTTCATCAGGGGACTACACCTGATCAAGGATTACATTTCAATACTTGTCTATACCTGTGAAGGATAAGCAAATTTAAGAATAAAACTGAGTGAGATAAAAAAAGGGGTAAAGTATTATAACTCTCACAAAATATGGACAAGGTAGTCCCAATGCAGTATATGCTTTATAACAAAATAAATTAAGTTAAATTAAGTAGTATAGTGGTAATAAAATAAAATTTAAAAAAGTAAAAATAAGTGTTTATAGTGCAAACTAGATGCAAAAATAAGTGGTTATAAGCAAATGACTCAATTTAGAATAAATTCAATGAGAATATGTATATATAATATAAGGAGAATACATATATAAGATTTAAAATTTAGTGCAAGCAAAATGGTATAAGGCAAGGGAGTGAATTGAGGATAGGGAAGGAATAAAAGTGTAAATAAAAATAAAAAGTAGGCGAAGGTAGCAAGAGGTTAAGGATAGCAGGAACACTCTTATTGCACTAATTGCTTTACCAGCAGGGAAAAAGCAGAAGTAGAAAGTATAAAGATAAAAGGTTAAGAAAAAATATTAAAATTACTAAGCTAGCTGGGATTGTAAAGCCCATCCTTTTAGTAAGGGCCCTGACTCTGCAAGAGTTAGTAGGAAAATGAGACCAATACCAAATACTTGCGTGGCAGGAAGTCGAAAAAAAAAAAAAAGTCGAAAAACGAAACAAAGCATAAAGAGAAAGCAGAAAGTTGCTTAAAAATACAGTATAAAATCAATACCTGAAATTTTCAAGTAGTGCATAGCAAAAAGTTGAGGTGGGAAATAATAGTGATAAAATATCAAGTTGCATTAATAAAAGAAGCTAAGACAGTAACATTTTAGAGTGAGCACTTCGAGCACATAATAATTTATAGTGAGAAAAAATGGACTTGAAAGAAAGCCAAAAAAAGAAGGTACAGTTAGTGACCTCTATAGTCGTTTTTTTTATAAAATATGTGCGTTGAAATTCATAAGTGAAACGTTGGCCAGGAGAAAGTATATATACAGGGTGTCTCAAAAATATTGGTACAAACGTTTAGGGGAGGTAGGTAACATCTAAAGGAATGTGAATTGCATAGGAACCCATAACCGGAAACGTCACGGGAAAGTAGTAGCAGAGGCACAAGAAGCAGAAATGACACAAGACAGTAATTAGTGGCAAACATTTATTTGACATAATATTAACAATGAAGTACGAGATGGGTGCATTTCATGATGTTACAACAGATGCTCGAAGGTTCCACCACGAGACGCAATGCATGCATGACACCGACGCAGCATGGATTGGCGGACACGGTCAAACACACCTGGAGTTTCTTTGACAGTAGCAGCAGCGCAGACAAGTCTCGCCACGAGATCCATTTCCGTCTCCACAGGCGATTCATACACGATAGATTTGAGGGGTCCCCACTGAAAGAAATCAAGGCTTGATAAATCAGGTGAGCTTGGGGGCCAGGCAACAGGTCCACCACAGCCAATCCATCGACGCCCAGAACACCTGTTCAAATGGTCACAAACACACCGTCCGTGATGGTCAGGCGCCCCGTCATGTTGAAACCAGATGTTGTCTCTCACATTTGCTGGAACATCGTCAAATAACCCTGGTAGAACTTGTTCAAGAAAGATCCAATATTTAGCGTAGTTCATGCGAGATGTGAACGGGTATGGGCCGACTAAGCAGTCGCCGACCATATCTGTCCACACATTTATTGCGAAGCAATGTTGTGCCGCATGGGGCCGGACACCGTGTGGGTTGTAGTGAGCCCACACATGAGCATTGTGCTGATTGAATAAGCCTTCCTGAGTGAAATAAGCCTCATCCGTTAACAAAACATAGACTGGAAAATTCAAGTCTTCAACACTTTCTTGGAGAAACCACTGCGCAAAAGCCACACGTGCAGGATGATCTTGGGAAAGCAGTAACTGAACCCTTTGGAGATGAAAGGGGTGTAAGGAATCGTCATGCCAGACAAGCTGCACACTGCAATGAGACACTCCTAGGGCAGAGGCAACGGCATGTGTGCTGGTAGTAGGATTATTCCGGACGGCATTCAACACACTTTCTTCCATGGTGGGAGTTCGTGTCGAATGTGGTCTGCCCGCACTACTCCTGTTACTTCTAAATGACCCATAATCACACAAATTTTGATGCACACGCACAAACAAATGGTGGTCCGGTACATGTCTGTATGGGAAGTGTTCTCCATAAATTCGTTGAGCAGCTCGTCCATTGCCCTCTGCTAATCCATACACTAGGTGCATGTGTGCCAGCTCACAGCTCGTATATTGATGCATGCTCTTCGTGCGGCGACTACTGCTTGAATGAGTAAACCAGAAATTTTCCCTCTTGTGAATTGATGAACAGCACCATCTACCGACTTGCGGTGACTTTTCCGGTTATGGGTTCCTATGCGATTCACACTCCTTTAGATGTTTACCTACCTCCCCTAATCGTTTGTACCAATATTTTTGAGACACCCTGTATATAGAGAAAATTATAAGTGCAAAATTTGGAATAATTAAATTCTGCAGTCAGAAAGGTTTAAGATATTTGGAAAATAAAAAAGAACAGTCCAAAAAAATTAAAATACATATTTCATATAAGTGATTGAATATAGTAGTGTCAAGTTCAGTAGATCAAGAAGTAATAAAATGGCTGTCAAGGGTTCCAGCTTTGAAAATAAGAGCATATAGAATGAATGTAGGCCAAAATTAATTATCAGAAGACCAAATGGCAGGGTTATTATACATCAAAAACTATGTAGATTGTATAATTAAAGTCTAATTAAAGTACACAAAAATATTTTAGCATTAAATCAGCTCACACACTAACCATAAGAATAAGTATTTACTGTAACTAAAATATTTACATATTAAAATAAAATAAAATAACTATTTACAAAAAACTGCTATTATATTAAATTAAATTATATACATGTAAAAACATTAAAACTGTGATAAAATCCTTAAGATAAAATACACTAAAATAAACCGGATTAAAAGCGATAAAAACAATAAAAGTCTCTGGAGCTTTCGGAAGCATCGGCTTCCTTCCTCAGCAGTAACAAAACTTCCTGCAGCACGTCCATATATAACAGGCTCACGGTACCTATACACGTGGTGCAGTCGGCGCATGGTCTGAACTGGAAGCGGAAATAGCTCGGGAACGTGTTAAGCAGAACCGTTCATCCGTACTTAGGATGATAGTTTCAAAAAGAGGATGCATACGCATACCTCTGTCCCTATTCATAATATTGTGGTCGGATGAACAGATTCGTAGGCTCTCGAGCCATTTACGGTTCCAGAACCCATGCGCTCGATCCACGATAACCGCATCCTCTGGGGAAATTTGATGCTGCTTCTCCCAAAAATGTTCGGCCACAGCAGACTTATTGTAATCAGCATTTTTTATAGCATTTGCATGCTCCCCCAGACGATCCTTGAGCCAATGAAGTGCATCATCCTCTCTGATTTGATTATAAATGAAAACGGGAGCATGATTTCTTTTGATGTGGTGTCACTATTCACATGCATTCCAATTAAACATGGAATATATTGCTTTAGAAAATCTTTGAGTAATGATGTCTCTTTGAGTAATAGATCGCTTTTAAATGTAGAGGATATTTGTTCGGGTGTGGAACTTTGTCTGGCCAGCACCACTATGGTGTACCAAGGTGTTATGTACAAACAGGTTCACGGTACAGCCATGGGATCTCCTATTAGCGCCATCGTGGCCAATCTGGCCACGGAGGAGTTAGAGGACAGGGTTTTTAGTGGATGTCAGTTTCCCATAAAGAAATGGAAAAGGTATGTTGATGATACCTTTACCGTGGTCCAGAAGGGGAGAGAGGATGATGCACTTCATTGGCTTAATAGCTTCTCCCAATTTATACAATTTACCTCAGAGGTGGAAACAGGAGGTACCCTTCCTTTCTTGGATGTACTGGTCTCTAGGGTAGGCCCTAGGCTCAAAACTTCTGTGTTTAAAAAACCTATGTGCAGAGGCCAGTACACCCATTATAGTTCAGCACAAGCTGGGCAGCATAAGAATAGTGTAGTGAAAGCTCTACTAGATAGAGCAGGGTCACACTGCACCACCTCTGAGGACAAAGAATGTGAAATTAGACGAGTCACAGCAGACCTTAGAAAATGCGGATACCCCCAGAGGATCATAGACAGATTTAGTAAAGGAATAGAGTCTAGCCGTCAGGAACCGTTTGTTCCTGTGGCTACCGCATACATTCCTTACTATCCGGGCATTACTGAGCATCTCGCTAGAGTTTTGCGGGGTTATAAAACACGCTGTGTGCAGCTTCCCGGGCGGAGGTTGCATACAGTGTTGTCTCAGGTAAAAGACCCAATAGCAAAGGACCTGAGTAGTGGAGTAGTGTACAGGATAAAATGCCCGGATTGTGGGGAATGTTATGTGGGCGAGACAAAACGACGGCTCAAGGATCGTCTGGGGGAGCATGCAAATGCTATAAAAAACACTGATTACAATAAGTCTGCTGTGGCCGGACATTTTTGGGAGAAGCAGCATCAAATTTCCCCAGAGGATGCGGTTATCGTGGATCGAGCGCATGGGTTCTGGAACCGTAAATGGCTTGAGAGCCTACGAATCTGTTCATCTGACCACAATATTATGAATAGGGACAGAGGTATGCGTATGCATCCTCTGTTTGAAACTATCATCCTAATTACGGATGAACGGTTCTGCTTAACACGTTCCCGAGCTATTTCCGCTTCCAGTTCAGACCATGCGCCGACTGCACCACGTGTATAGGTACCGTGAGCCTGTTATATATGGACGTGCTGCAGGAAGTTTTGTTACTGCTGAGGAAGGAAGCCGATGCTTCCGAAAGCTCCAGAGACTTTTATTGTTTTTATCGCTTTTAATCCGGTTTATTTTAGTGTATTTTATCTTAAGGATTTTATCACAGTTTTAATGTTTTTACATGTATATAATTTAATTTAATATAATAGCAGTTTTTTGTAAATAGTTATTTTATTTTATTTTAATATGTAAATATTTTAGTTACAGTAAATACTTATTCTTATGGTTGGTGTGTGAGCTGATTTAATGCTAAAATATGAATTTTCCCAACCTCAGAGGCCTTTTTCAGGATACACAAAAATATTTTAAAATCCAAGTTAGAAATGTTCACTTATATTAAAGGGAACAGTTTATATACCCAGCAGTGACAGGAATATGACAATTTTTTTTAGATTTTAACAAGTATTGAGATCCTTAGATGGAAAGGAAATAAATGACCTAAGGGATAAACGTAGGTCAAGAATATATGTTTGCAGTCCAAATGGTATGGTTATAATGCAACAAATGTTATGAAGACTGTATAAGGGAGGCCTTACTACAGTATGTAGACTATATTGAAGATTCAAGACAGAACTATTCACCTAATTGGGGATGAACAGGTATAGAAGATAATTCCAACAGTAATAAATGAATCCAATGGTGACACAGTGAATAAATCCAAAGGTAGTCCAAAAGTGAAATCTGGTATAAATATTGAATAAAAACAAATCACAAACAAGTAGCAATAAATAGATCTGTTGATAGAGTGGTGGCGTGGCAATGGTGAATAAATCCAAAGGTGGTCTTCACATTTTTTAACAGATCTATTAATTCCACCTTAAACACACACACACACACACACACACACACACACACACACACACACACACACACACACACACACACACAGTGGACCCCCACTTAACGATGATCTCTCCATTCACTATGAGATATGTGGTAAGTGCTGGTCATTGTGATCACGTTTGTGGGTTGAATTTTAATTCTATTAAATGACGATTTAAATAAGCGAAAATAGCAGTAATATTATCCACAGGCTATAAAAGTAAAAATATAAAGCACAAATTTGCTCTTTATCACCTTACCAATTAACAAAATTAAATGGTACGTGAAAATTGGATGAATTTTTCCCACAGGTTAGCAAGATAAAAAATAAATTTACACTTATGTACATAGCTTAATTAATACGTAATATGTACATACTACTAGTTGATATTTCTATTCATTGACATTTGGGGGGGGGTTGTAAAATTTAAATCAGTAAAAAAGAGATAAGCAATCAATAACAAAGAACACCGCACGCACAAATTGCAACTAACACGATGCACGCAAGTGAGATACGGAGTAACAAGTTTATGAAGCTTAAAAAATAGGAATCAAGTGAAGATTCTGAAATTTTATTTGTTTTTTTATACGATTTAAGGGGAAACCCATTTCACCATAATAACACAAGAACCCACCGAATTCCAGCTATCGGTATTACTGCAAATACAATAGAATTGAGTTTACTACCTGTTTATAATATATTGCACTAACAGAAAAGCCCAATAAACTGGAAACTGAAAATTGATTTTTTTTGTTTTATGATGGTGACCTCCAGAAATGTGGTTTAGAAAAATATCACAAAGGCATTCAAAATTGATTCTTATAACCGAACATATGATAACGATGAAAGTGTAGTGTAGTGATTTTAACTGTTTTTTTTTTTTTTTTTTTTTTTTTTTTTTTGAAATTTGATTCTAGAAAGTGGCTGATTCTACTAACCAGTGATCACATTAACTGGCTCCTACTTATTTCACTTTATGATGGGATGTGCTTATGATGTCTCTGACCGGACCAAGTGGTCTTTCCTCTCAGCCAGTAACAGCATTTGTAAATGCATTGGCCACATGTTTTGTTTTTGCATCCTTTAGCTGAAGTGATTTTTTTTTGTGTTGTGCTTTAATAAATTTTTTTTTATCAATATGTACAATTTTCATTATAAAAATCACCTTTTAGAGAGAGAAATAGCTTAGTTATATAGCGAAATTTTCATCTTCCGAGGTCATGGAATGAATTACCAAAAAGCAATGTGTTATTGGGTTCACATTATGATATTTTCACGATATGATGGTGTCTCTGGAACGGATTAATATTGTAAAGCAGAGGTCTACTGTACAAATATACATTGAGATGGGATGTTTACGTACAGTGAAGATGTCTTGCAGGGGAAATATTTTTTCCTATTATTTACTATTCAATGTCACTTCTTTCATTCAGCCATGAATCAGGGAGTTATACAAAATTTTAAATGCCATTACAGGAGTGATTTTATGAAACAAATGATTAGCTAGGATGTCTCCATTATAACTTTCAGCTGGGCTTCACAATTAAAGATGCAATATATTCTATAGCAATTGCTTGGAATACTGTGGAATCCATTACTCTTTTGAGAGCATGCAGGAAATTATAGCCAAGTGTCACGTCTGCAGACTTACCATCTGATGAAGATGATATTGATGGTTTTAATGTAAGGTCAAGGCAGAGCAGTATTGAAGAAATAATGCAAACAGTTCAATCCACCACAACAGAAGTTTCTTTACATAGCCTTGAAAGTTTGAGATATTGATGCAGGGCTCGCTGTGATAACGAGGTTGCATTATCACAATCATCCTCAGATCAAGAAATCATTGATAGTGTTGTTACTCCTGAGAAACTAGAAGATGCAATTTGTTCAGATGTATTAGTATTAGCAATGGCCACATGGTACGAGGAAGCCTATAGCTTCCTTGTACACAGTCATTCTCAGATTATCTGCACCAGCCAAAAAAAATAAAAAATAAATAAAATAAAATAAAAAAATATATAATAAAAATAAAATAATAATAATGAGAGAAAAGGCAAATAATTAATAAGAGAAGAGAAATAATAAATGTGGCGCCTCCTTAGCCAGGTGGGAAGGAGCAGCAGTGCGTAGCACACGCTTCTTGATTAGAACGGGTTTGAGCCCGTCACCACCAAATACGGAGGATGCGGAAAGGTCAGGGAATGACCACCGCATATCCCGGAGCAATATGGCCCTAGTTGCTAATGCTCCTTAAAACCAAATAATAACAACAACAACAACAATAATAAATGTAGAGCAAAAGGACATTGACACAACTGAAAAGATAACTTGGGCTGTTGCAGAATGGAAAATATTCTGCACGGAATATATATATATATATATATATATATAATTTTTTTTTTTTTAACAAAATCCAAACTTTGCTATGGAAGAAATAACACAAGAACTTGTGCTGCGAAACAGCATGATTTAAAAAAAAAAAAAAAAAAAAAAAGAAAATTTTTTAAAAATGCAGTTATGATTCCTAAAGAAAACCAAGAAAATGTACCATCTACTACAGATGAAGCGTTAAAAGAATTCGCACCCTCTACATCTAAAGCAGACATATTTGAAGCTAGAATAGAAAATTTTTTTCCTTTTTTATGTTTATATACTAATGTATATACTAATGGCCCATTCGATGTAATGCATTTTTTACTTACTCGTTAAAATGCATTACATCGAATGGGCCATCAATCCACTCAAAGCCCCCGATGAAGTAGGGGATTGACGTCCACGTGATGTAATACAAAAATGTATAAATAATATTATATAGTTATAAAATAGTATTGATAATTGCCTATTGTTACAGTTATATAAAAAAAATTTTCATCAATAATTATCATGAAAATTTCTTTAGCAATACGCAATAAGCTTCTAAATCCTAAATGTATAGGTGTGGGAAATTAAGATAACTGAGATAAGGCTAGCTTAAAGACCACTATTGTATTAACAATAATACCTATATGTAAAAAAAACACCAGTATTTAAGAAAATCGAACTATTGGAAACGAATATACACTGGCACGTATAATGTTCAATTGGCCAACATGGCGATAAACAATGGCATTAACGATGCACAAAAGACGGATTAAACCACAATAGAATGATAATACAAAAGTGTGTGTGTGTGTGTGTGTGTGTGTATGTATGTATGTATGTATGTATATATATATATTAAATCCAGACGAATTGAAAATTAGACCGCAGAAATAAGATCAAAATTAAGTGAAAATAAAGAATAAGGAAAATAGAGCAAACATCAGTGGTAGCAAAAATGCAAAAACCCCACATCATGTTACATGTATTTAACTGTAATATGTATTATGTTTCAGTAAAAAGAAATGAAAGTATGCCAGTAGCATGGCAAACTAGTAGAGTGAAGAATTTAACATGCAAAATTAAGAATAGAGTAATGTTGGAGAAACATTATTAAATAATTTAGAAAATAGAGTCCAAATTAAAGGAAAATTTAGTGGTGCCCCCCCCCCCTCCCCAGATAAGCACCAGTTTCCAAAACACGTGAAGTATCACCATATGTAAATGTAACCAGCCAACAATACTGAAATGCATAAGCCCTAATGCATTATAGTCTTAATTTATCTTATACACCATCAGGCATCTCTCATATTGTGGAGATATACTTCATAACTGTTTTGCCAACATTACATCACTTGGGTACCTACCCACCCACCAAAGAAGGGCCAAATTACCCTGAAACGGTGCCGTCTGGTTGGTTGTATCCACTGAGAATAAGTAACAGTCGTCTTCTCCTTTAGGTGAAGCGTTACTTATTCAAAGTAGTGCAATGTCATGGCAACTCGTCGTGAAGGTATTCACATTGTGAGATACGACTTAAACGATGCCGCTTTTGCAAATAATTTGCTAATCTAGAATTGGCTGTGTACTAATATGATGCATTTGCACTAACTTGTACAGTCAGTCCTCGTATAACACGTGTTTACACTACACGAATTCGATCATACACGATTTAGAAATAGGGGAACGATATCTTATATAACACAAACCGAATTTGCCTTTGTGTTTGCAAGAAATGGCAGTCGAACGCAGAATTACCCCAACCGAATGCAACACGATAGGAACGAAGAGAAGATTCTGAAAATGTATTTGTTTTTTATATCAGTGAAGGGGAAACACATTTCACCATAATAACGTAAAAACCAACACAATTTCAGCTATCGGTATAATCGCAAATGCAATTAGATCGAGTTTACTACCAGTTTATAACAGATTCCACTAGCAGAAACGCAACTGGAAATTGTTTTTACTGTTTTATGGTAGTAACCCCTATAAATGTGCATTTAGTAAAATGTGAGGTGTTTATTCAGTTGCTACACACGCACAGCTTTATGTGTATCAAGCGTGCCCCCTCGTTTTGTAATTGTGCTTTATTCCCTAAAAATGAGTAAAATACTTAAAAGGTGTGAAAAGGAAGCGTCCTGGTGAAGACACTTAGATTCAGAGAGAAAAAGAAAAGCAATATCGATAAACAGAGGCGGACTGGATCAAAAATTCTTACCCAGGAAAATTTATAGTGACCTCATATTATGGTTTATGGCCAAAATCACACCGGTCTCCAGCCCACCGGGGTTTCCCCAGTAAGGCTTATGGCCAGTCCGCCTCTGTTGATAGAGAAAAAATATGAAATTGTGAAACGCTTTGAGCGAAATGAAAGAGCACGTGCTACAGACCTAAATGAGGCAATGCCAAGAATTACAAAGAATGCAGAGAAAATAAAGACAACTTTCATAGCAGGAACAACGCAAAGTGTAATTAAAATCCATTAGATTAAGACACAAAGAATTGGAAGAGATGGAACGGCTGTCATCTGTTTGGATAGAAAATCAAACAAAAAACAAGTTTGCTTACGATAGAAGCAAAAGCATTAGCAATATTTTATTACGTAATAGTCGTAATAAAATACTTCATATTTTATTACGATTACTTATTGTGTTTGGTAATGTTTTGGTTACAAATGTGTGTTCAATCTTGGGTGGTCGGCACCTAACCCTATTTTCCCCATAGGGCCTGTTTATATTGCATGAGGGTTTCTAGGAACACAACTATCGTGCTATACGAGGACTGACTGTACACTGAAATTAATTTAAATAGAGAAAAGTAGAACAAACCGTAATATCGAATTGAATAGAAAAGGCTAACCATTATACCCCATCACGAGATGGAGCATACTTTTTTTTTTATTTTAAATTAATTTCAGTATTGTTGGCTGGTTACATTTACATATAATGATATTTCATGTGTTTCAGAAACTGGTGCTTATCTGGGGGGGGGCGCCACCAAATTTTTCTTTAATTCGGACTCTATTTTCTAAATTATTTAATAATGTTTATCCAACATTACGCTATCCTTAATTTTGCATGTTAAATTCTTTGCTCTACTGGTTTGCCACACTACTGGTATACTTTCATTTCTTTTTATTGAAACATAATATTAGTTTTTTTATATATATATAAAACTAATAATTATAAAAATTACATTTTGTCATACAAATTATATATATACATATAAATTTTATTCTTAATATAGAGCTACTAGATAAACATCAATTATAGATCACCACAAAATTAAAAAGATACCGTACACATGTTTATAATGAAATAAACATAAATCAGCTAAAACTCAGTTAAAAATAATAAGTTTAAGCAACTTAAACACAAATTACATGGCATCCCTGGAACATTGTTGCAGCACCCCGGTTGAAAACCACTGATCTAAACCTTGATTTTCCAATAGACTTACTAAGGGTGTTCAAGATAAAATGTTGCATATTGCAATTGACTTGTGTCCAAATCTCCAGGTTCGTTTTCTGCCTATGCCAAAGCTTGCAACAATTATAAAGTAGTTATTAATCAGGCTAAGCGTAGAAAACTTGCTTTTTGTTCAAATGGTAGTAGAGCATTCTGGTGTCTTGCCAAAGCTATTGGCCACAACTCTTTGCCCACCTCTATCAAAACCAGATGGTTCTATTGCCACTTCAGCCAAGGATAAAGCTGACCTGCTTGCATCCTACTTTTCTTCCAACTCATGTATTGATGATCTTAGTAAACCACAATTCCCAGTACACTCCATTCATTGCCTCCTGTGGTCTTCTGTGAAAAGGATATCAGAAGGATTTTGAACAATCTTGATGCTAAGAAAGCTCCAGATCCTGATGGTATTTCTCACTTGTTCTCTAAATCTGCTCCTGAGCTTACTCCTGTTCTGTGTTGCCCTTTTACTTTTTTATTCCACGGTGTTTTCCCTTCTTGGATATTTCTCATATCCGGCCAATTCTAAAAAGGTGACAAATCCCTCCCATCCAATTATTGTCTCATTGCTTTTACTTTTACTCTTTCTAAAGTAATGGAGAAATCAAATAACTGCCAACTCTTAAACTATCTTGAAACCTTCCATCTGATCAGTGATTGCCAGTATGGATTCCATCAGTGTTGATCCACTAGTGATATTCTGGATTATGTTATCCATCTTATGGACAAATTCAATGGAAAAGTTTGGTGAAACTCAAGCAGTTGCTCTTGACATTTCAAAGGCTTTTGATCGTGTTTGGCATAAGTCTTCTAAATAAGCTTGCACCTTATGGTTTGCCAACTGTTTTTTGTAATTGGGTATCCAGTTTTATCTCTGACCACTCATTGCAGCTAATGGTGAATGGTTCTCTGTCTTCTAACTTCTCCAATAATGCTGGTGCTCCTCAAGGTTCAGTTCTTTCTCCCACTCTTTTCCTCCTGTATATTAACGAACTTCTTCCATTGACTGGAAATACCTCCATAGTTTTGCCGATGATAGCACACTGCATTCCACCTTCCAGTTTGAAAAGCCATGGCCTGCACAAACTGCTTCAACTTCTTGAATATCTACTGCCAATTCCATAAATGCCGATCTCTTAGCTAATTCTCCAGTGAGGCAAAGATAATTTAGTTGATTTAAATCCTTCTAAAACTCAGTTAATTAATGGCTCATCTCTGTTAGAGATGAGCCATTAATTAACCTAACAGACTCTGTTTCATATACGTTCTGTTTCTGCTGTATGCCTTTTCTATAGATACTTCCATGGACACTATTCTTATTTGGCTTCTATAATTCCTGCTCTCTCTTCCAAAGCAGTCCAAACATGCTGCAATCAGTCAACATCCTTTTACTATCCAACTTCAAACTTATAGAACCAACTTTTCTTCTTCCCCATTCATTCATTCAAATTCCATTTTCGGAACAACCTTCCTTCATATGTATTTCCTGAAAATTACAATCTACAGAAATTCAAGTCTAATGTCAACAAGCATCTTTCATCTTCTTAAGCTCATGCATGGTACCGAGTACTGTAGGTTAGAACTTACATACCTCTAATACCTCTCGTCTTTTGGGGTTTTCATTAAAAAAAAAACCCCTATATTATTGTGCTCCCATGAGAAACAAGAGATGAATTACTTTAAATAATTTACCCAACACACAAAACAATTAACTGTGAGGAGCAGACCAATATACATTGCACAAATAATGGGATTAGTTGATGTAACTTAGTTGCACTTATGCTCTGGGACAACCTTCCTTAAAGTGGAGGAGAGAATATGAGGTGCATTCAAGTTATAAGGTCTCCAAATTGAATTAAAAAGAATAAAATATTTTGACTGCTTTAAACATGGTGAGAAGTTAGTTCAGAAGGTTATCAAAAGATATGACAATACAGCCCAGCACATCAATTGCAACACTCTAAACAGTGTGGTATGTTTTTAATACTTAAAATGGCAATCTTCAGCCACCAAGAAACAACATGTAATTATTCAGCATTTGTATTTAACAGGAAAAATTCCTATTGAAATTCATCAGGTAGTGCTGGAAGTTTGTCCTGACAGTGCTATAAAAGTGAAAAATGGGTGTAACTTGAACTGAAAATTTTATGAACGGTGGGAATTTTATGGGAATGAAGCTCTGTCACCTAAGAACTCAAACCACTCATTCTGAGCCAATATCACCATGTGGAGGAAATTGTTTTGGACAACAGGAGATGAACAGTGGATAAAACTGCAACAGTTACAGGCATTTCTGTTTGCTCCATGCATGCCATTTTTCATGAAGATCTCAGAATGAGCAGGATGTCAGCCAGGTGGTTCCTGGCATCTTTTTCAGAAAAAAAAAATAAAATAAACATTCATGTCAGGATGATTCAATGAATGGTTGTTTCTTCTCATTGATTGTAAAGATGAATGAGACATGGATTCTACTGTTCAATCTGGAAACAAAATATCAGTCCACCTGGTGGAAGTACTGAGTCACCTCCATCCATACAGGTCTGTGTTACTGCATGTGGTGAAAATGATGATATTTTCTGGGCTACTGATAGAATGATCCTTCATGCAAGCATGCTGTCACTGTAGTGCCCTTGATAACTATAGTGACAGGATGCTCATGGGAAGAGATTCCAAAGAATTTCTTTCAGTATTTCAGAAGAAAATGTCCACACATACTGAATCACCTTTGATTCCACAAGACAATACTCTCCCCATTGTGCTTTTAAAGTGCAAAAAAATTTTGTTAAAAAAAAAAAAAAAATTGAGATTATCCGTCCTCCATGCTTGCTTGATCTTGCACCTAGTGACTTTTGATCGTTTCTAATAGAGTTCTTCCTAGTACATAAGCAGTTGTTTTGGCCATTCACTAGTGGGCTAAACTTGCTTCAAACAAACCTTCACAGCTGCTTTCACAGTTTGGGGAGAAGGTGTGAAAAGTGTTCCTTCTAGAGTATGCTTTATGTGAAATAAATTTGGTGACCTTATAACTTGAATGCACCTTGTATATAATCAAAAACCTTTCAAAGAATGGTTTCCACACAATTATTCCTCTGTTAAAGTGAAATTAATGATTCTCTGAAACATGATACCAGTCCTTTTAAAGCTATAAAAAAAATATACAGCTTTGAACCCCAGTCGCAGGCAGCATCTACACAGAAGAATTTATTGCTGCTGATGAATATTTCACAATGAACTTCAACCTCAACTGCCTTTTAGTGACATCATGAAATAATGTCACTAAAAGGTAATCAAGCTCAGTGCTAGGATCATGCATGAATTTTTTGCAGAGGAAAGGTTCTGGAATCTCCTCTTGAAGATAAATGTATTTTTGGCTTAAGCTTGCTTAGGATTATTTCTTTTTTTTTATGTGAGTTTCAAGCAGAATATCTGGTTTATTTAATCACTGTTACATTCCTTAGCAGTCAAGGATACAACTGTCAATAAAAAGAAAATTAAAGATGTTTTATAGTAAAGTCATATGGCTACGTGATAACTAGTTAAATAATATTTACTAATATAACGGGGATGTTAGGATCATCAGTGGGATTAGATAATCTTTTCTTGGTAGTGTTAAAGAAATGTACATCTTAGAAAAAATAGCATTATTTTGCACAGTAAATATGTTGATGATTAGAAAGGTGAAAGTAGTAAAAGTTTGCATCTCAGCCCATTTTCATGCATATCTATATTTTTCATACCTGTGCCTGACTTTGAACCATTTTAGATTATCATGTATAATTATTAATTTTCTGCAATTGAATAAAGTGTTGTAATTTAATTAGTTTAAGGGAATTATAATAGCTATTGTGATATTAACTTGACATAATGATTTTTATATAATAAGATATTAAATTGACTTAAATTTTAACAGCAAACATCCCACAAAGATCAGGTAGAGACTCCTGATAAAGTCAGAATTTCCACACAAGACAATAAGAATTTAACAAAGTGTTGTTCAGGTAAGTGTTATTTCTCTTGAAATGAGAGTATTGGAACTTACTTTCATACGTAATCATTATAGCTAATACAAGTTACACCTGCATTCCTTCCACGCCATTGGAAAAAATTTCTGAGTTTGAATTCCCTCAAAATGGGAGGAATTTTTATGCATTCTAATTGTGTTTTTTTTTTTTTTTTTTTTTTTTTTTATTGTGGTAAAATTAGTCTGAAGTGAGGACTGTGGATTTTTCATCCAGCAAAACTTACAAACCAACAGTGTGTTCAATTAAAAATGCTACATAATAAATTTTTGTTAATTTGCACTTTAATCAACATATTTGTATTCTAGAGCAGGGTCAGTCACTAATTACGATAGTTTTCTTTGTGTTCATTTGTTCTTGCATACATACCTCCAGTCTCATTTTCCATCACTTACTTGTCACCAGATTGACTCAGTATTTTGGAAATTGTGATCTATAAGATTCTTGAATTGATGTTCTTTGCAGTTAAAAGCTTACTTCTTACCCTCCCCTCTCCTTCCTTCGTTCCTTTGTACATTGTCTTTACCTATTTATATGCTGCATCTTTCTGTGTTCCTGTTATGTTATTTTTGTTTTAATTGTTTTAAACAGCACTTTGAATTCATCAAATTTGATTACTAACATCATTGGTATACAAACATGGGAGAATCAGTATTTTAATGAATTTTGTAACTCTGATATACCCCATACAGTTGCATTATGCCAATGCATTTAGTAGAAATTTTTCAGATATTCTTATAGTCCTAGCACCCTCTCTACAACTCTTCATTAGTTTCCCATTACAGGAACTCCCTGACTTATGTAAGGGTTGCGTTCCGCAGATACGTAAGTTGGGGAATTTCTCCCATGCTTGTGCAGCACTCGCAACTGTGCTCGCTGAATTGATTGAATCAAAAAAAGAAAAGTTCAACGAACGTGTAAATATAATTATTTATTGTGTTTATTAAATTTTTTTATCTCATGCGCAGGAAAAATTACAAAAGCGTGCAATTTAAAAAAAAAAAAAAAAATTCAAATTTATAAAATTACAAAATTACAAAAAAAAAAGAGAGGAGACAGGCATAACGTCAGTGAGTTTTACCTCTCGAGCATCGTAATGTGGCAATTTAGAAGGGGTCGGCCGCCCAACCTTACGAAAGAACATATTAATGGATGACTGGATGGTGGCTTTTTTCTTTTCATCATAGATTTTTTTCTAGCAAGCAAGCATATCATTCATCCCTCTTAACTTTTAAGAATCGTTTGCTGTCGGGATCCATCTTCTCAAACCTCGCCATTGCTGATGCAATTTCACGAAATGCCATTGCCATCTCTCTGGCGATGAAGCGTCTCAGCTGCTCATTTGGTTCATCTTGAGCTTCGTCAGCATTTTCTTCTTTCACTATTACTGCCTGCAAGTCAATATGTTATTTTTAGATAATTCCATCTCTTCTTCCTCTATTAACTATTCCGCCGTATTTTGTATCAATCTCCAACTGAAGTAGCTCTGCAACCTTTACAATCTTGTCTGTAACCTCTTCATGTGATTCGTCTTTTTCAAATCCTTCATAGCCTTTTACATGCCATGGCCATATTTTCTTCCATGTGCCATTTAAACAACTTTTAGTAATTTCCGCTCGGGCCTTATTAGTGTGGTAAATATTGTAAGATTTCCAAAAGTCTCTCAACGTAAAATTTTTCTCATAGTCTACTTCAGACAATGCCTGAGTAAATGTTTTGCATAATAGTATAGTTTTAAATTCAAAATAATGCTCTGATCCATAGGTTGGATGAGTGAAGTCGTGTTTGGCAATAGAAATATGACTTCTGTTCGAATTGAAATCATGTAGATGCGTAGGATGTCCAGGAACGTTATTTGATAGAAGCAAAATCGTGAAAGGAACTTCGTTGTCTTTACAATATTTTTTAACCTCTGGAATGAAGCAGCATTAAAACCAATCCTCAAAGAGAGATATTGTTATCCATGCTCTCTGGTTCGATCGGAAATGCATGGGTAGGGTGGCTTTATTGATGCCCTTAAATGCATGAGGATTTGGTACACAAGCAGTGGTTTTAATCTGTAATCTCCCACTGCATTAGCTTCAAGCAAGAGCGTGGCCCTATCTTTTGATGTATTGAAACCTGGCAATGTATGTTTGATCCGGAATTTTTTTCCAATACAGAGCAGTCTCATCAACGTTAAAAATTTGCTGCGTTAAATAGCCGCCTTCATCAATAATTTATTTTCAACACCACAATTTCTCTGCAGCTGCAGAATCGGCACTGGTGACTTCACCGCATACTTTAACGTTGTGGAAACCAGCGCGATGCTTGAACCTATTAAATCACCCGTTGCTTGCCATGAACTTTCGGTTGGGGTTCGCCATACTTATCCTTAATATCTTTATAAATACTTGTTTCTTTTGCTTGAATGGTCATTAGACTCGGGCACTTGTTTCTGAATCTGATTTTCCATCCATATTATTAACAGCTGTTCCATCTACGATATAGCACCTGAACGCTGTTTTGTGATCACTGTTGATCCTTTGACATGTTCTTTTATACACGCACTGTCCTTTAAAATAGTATTCACTGTTGAAGCAATGAGACCTAATTCATCTTGAAATAGATGACAAACTTTTCTTGCTTCATACTTCTTAATCATTTTCATCTTCATTTCTAAATCAATTTTGTTTCATTTCCCGGCACTACCACCACTTGCACTTTTCATTTGTTGCTTTCCCTTCATCATTGTAATATGTAAATAGGAATGAAGAGAAGTTTCTGAAAATTTGTTTTTTATATAATTGAAGATTTCTGTGAAGGGAAACACATTTCGCCATAATAGCGGAAAAACCCACACAGTTGCAGTTATCAGTATTATCACAAATGCAATAAGATTGAGTTTACTACTCGTTAATAATTAGATGCACGACCAGAAAGTGTAAATTGTTTTTCGGTTGTCACCTCCAGAAACATGCTTTAGAAGAATATATTATATTATATTATATTATATTATTATTAGCCATATGGTGCAAGGAAACCTTACGCTTATGCTGCACCAGCCAAAAAGAAAAAAAAAAAAAAAAAAAGTTCCTGAGAGAGAGAGAGATTGATAGAAGTAGAAAGGAGTCACCAAGAAAGAGAAGTATGATGATATCCAGCTCAGGACCCTGGGTTTGCCAAGCACATACTCACCAGATGTGAGCCCCTGGGGTTATCACAAAGGTGTTTAAAATTGATTCTTATAATGAAACATATGATAACGATGAAAGGGTAGCGCAGTTTCCATTATAAAATTTGACATGTTTAGAGAGATACATAGATTAGTAATATAGCGAAATTTAAACTTCCAAGGACTTGGAACGAATTAAAAAAAAAAGTGTTATTAGGTTCACATTATGATATTTTCATGATACCCCCATTTATTCCTATGGGATGCAGAATACCTTTCCACAAATTTTTGTTTGCACTGGCCGGCAAAAACTTATGTAAAGTCGCATTTCCGTAAGTCGGGGAATTCCTGTATTTTCTCATGATCCCAGACTTAAAGCAAACCCTGTACTTTCTATACTATTTTGCAGATTTTTGCATGTCCAGACAGGATGGCTTGAATTGGTGCAAAAATTTATTCTACTTATACTTTTTAGCCATGATAAAATTCATGGTCCCTATAACCCCCCCCTTTCCCAGTCTACAGAACCAAAACTTTCTGTCAACAAGTGTGATCATGCTGGGAAAAATTCTACCTACCCCATGAACCTTGCACAATATTTTTATGATGGAGTTTTGGGCCACTTATGCCTTCCTATCATGCCTGGGTGGTAATCCAGACACTTTCATATTGAGCCCTAACTTCCTAACTAGTTTTTTTTTTCTCACCATCACCTCATAACTAGGAAGTAAGATCTCAGATTGTATATGTTTATTATTATTATTATAATTATTATTATTACCTTCTTGTGAAACATCTACAGAGAGTAGCAATCAATGAAAACTGCCCTTCATGGACTAATGTTATTAGTGGAGTTCCCCAGGGAACTCCACTAATAACTGTTGTTTTCTGTATTTATCAATGATATTGATGAAAGTATATTAGGCTTAATGTCCAGGTAGGCAGGAGCAGCAGTGCGTAGCCCACGCTTCTTGATTAGACCGGGGTTCGAGCCTGTGACCACCAAATATGGAGGATGCGGAACGGTCAGGGAATGACCACCGCATTATCCCCGGAGTAATATGGCCTTAGTTGCTAATGCTCCTAAAAATCAAATGACACGGCTTAATATCCAAGTTTGCAGATGATATGAAGGTTGGCAGGGTTGTTAATGGCAGTATACTACTGCAACAGGATCTAGAAAAGTTAAGCAGATGGGCTGAGAGGTGGCAAATGCAAAGTATTGCATATAGGTAACAGTAACTCCAGAATAACATACCAATTGTGTAGTACTTCACTCAGGGAGTGGAGGATGGAAAAGACCTGGGGGTAATTGTGTAGTTAGATATAAAGTTTTCTGGGTAGTGCAGACAGGCTGCAAGAGTAGCTCATGGAGTTTTGCCAATGATAAGCAAGAATTTTGTGTTAGCAGGGATAAGGAGGTGATTAGCATCCCCCTTGTTTAAGGCAGTGGTCAAGCCACACCTTGGGTCCTGCATACAGGTCTGGAGGCCTCATTTTAGGAAAGATATTGAGCTACTAGAATGAGTACAGAGAAAGGCAACGAGATTAGTGAACAAAGGGTTGGAACAAATGGAACAAAGGGTTGCTGTTACCAAGATGGGCTTAAGTTCTGCAAATTTCAGTGTCTGGAAACCAGGCACCTGCAAGGTGATCTGATTGAGGTGTACAAGGCCTTGAATGGTTTGAGCAAGCTGTATGCTGATAGGATTCTTCCTCTTGCCCAGATTACACACCTGAAAGGGCATACATCCAAATTGACGTAAGACAGTTCTAGAATAGATGTGCAGAAATTTGCCTTTAACCAACAGCTGGAACAAGCTTCTGTCGTTGGGGAAGTTGACAGCTTAAATAAATTCAAGTCAGAACTAGACAAACTTTGAGTGAATGGGGGTGGGTGAAATGGAAAGGGTTTTTTTTTTTTTTTTTTTTTTTCTCTCGGCTGATGCTGTATGAGCTTGCTTTTTTGCATCATGTGCCTCTACTAATGCTAAACAGAATTGCCCGCAGTAGTTAATGCTGTGGACTAACTATTCTGGATTTTTTTTTTTTTTTTTATAATGAAAGTTACAACTGAAAATTTTTGAATAATATACAAAATATTACATTATATGGTACACTCATCAATAAGATGGTATCTGTAATACAAGGAGGTGCTATTTAAATCTTTCAGTAGTACAACTTGATTAGAAGTGCCACTAATTGGACTACATTGTAAAATATCAGTTCCTGGTGCTGATTATTGTAACTTTAATTGCTGTCCCAGTTAATTGTTCCATACCACAGTATAAAACATTCCATGAAGTAAACTACAATGCTAATAGTATTCTAAGTATATAATAATATACTAAGGAAATATAGCAGTATTTATATATGTATTCACTTCTTATAATTCCTGATAAGCAGATGCTTACCTGTGATGTAAGCAAACAAAGGTTCAGGCTGAAGCAAGGATTCAAATTTTAGTCAAACTTTTGAATGAGTTATTATTTAAAAATGAATATACCTGCATGACCAGATTGATTAAAAACTACATCACAATAAATTTTATTTATTTTTAAGTGATTGAAAACCACAAAAATTTGCGTAGAAAGTAATTTACCTCATCAGCTGCAAAAATGTCAACCAGGTTGCCATTTTATTCAGCTGCATTGGAGTAGTTCACCACAGTTCATTCAGTTCAGTTAGCATTCTTCCCTCAACCCTTGTCCATCAACCCTGGGGGCTCACATCTGGTGAGTATGGGCTTGGCACACCCAGGGTTCCTAGCTGGATATCATCATTCTTCTCTTCCTTGGTGATTCCCTTCTACTTTTGACACTCTCTCTCTCTCTCTCTCTCTCTCTCTCTCTCTCTCTCTCTCTCTCTCTCTCTCTCTCAGGGTAACTTGGGAACTTTTTTTTTTTTTCTGGTGCAGCATAAGCCTCAGGCTTCCTTGCACCAATTGGATAATAATAATGATCTGTATGCCCTGACACTCTGTATCCTGAGTGTTTGCAACCTCAGCTGAAGATAAAGCTGACTTACTAGCATCCTACTTTTCTTCTGTTTTATTGATGATATTGTTAAATCACTTCCTGCCATATGCAGTACACTCCACTCAGTGCCACCCAGTCTTCTTTTAATATCCTTCTGAAGGATGTTAAAAGAATTCTGAACAATTTTGATGCCAAGTAAGCTCTTGTTCCTGATGGCATTTCTCCACTTGTTTTCAGGAACATGCTTCTCTTGTCACTTTTTTTACACTTTCTTAATCCACTAATGTTTTTCCTTCTGCTTAGAAATTTGCACACATCCAGCCAGTTCATAAAGGATGAGAAATCCCTCCCAATTATCATCCCATTGTACTTACTTCTACTCTTTCAAAAGTAATGGAGAAAGGAGAAATCCACCATTATCTTGAATCCTTTCATCTGATCAATGATTGCCAATGTGGATTCAATCATTGTCAATCTCCTGGTGATATATTGGCATATGTTACTCATCTTTGGACAAGTTTGATGGAAAAATTTGATGTAACACAAGCAAATGCTCTTGATATTAAAGATTAATACTTAAAGAAAATTAAATTGCCATACAGTATAAAAATAGACATTGTACTAAGAAATAAAATAGCAGCAGTTGAATACATTTTTCAAATGAATCTCCAGTGAACAATGATTGTCTCTCTTAGAAACAAGAGACCTCTCCCTTCTATAGATAGTAGTACTAATTAAGCAAATCAAGATAAATTTGAGTAATCCATATAATATTAAGTATTTTAGGTTCAGAGTGATGGCATTAATTTTTATTTATTTTATTATTTTTTAATCGCTTATTTATGATGGTCACTTTACTGCACTTTACTTTGTAAGAAAGTAACAAATAAAGGCTGGAGGCATGACATTTAGTCTGGTTATTAGTGCTATCATTGGTGAACATATATCAATAATGATGTATGTGGGTAAATCGACAGATTGCATCGAAACAATATGTTAAAACTTTAGGTAAAATTAAAAAGCAAAAACACTTAATTTCCATAAGATTTACAAAACAGTTGAACCAAACCGTCATGTAGCACTATGTAAGTGGATGGAAGATTTTAAAACAGCTGTGACTCAACATCAACCACATGACTACTGAACATTTGGCATAATCTACCTACTACTAATTATTACTGATTGTTGCATTACTATATGTGATATTGCACTATTGCTGGCGCCGCCGTAGCCAGGTGGGAAGGAGCAGCAGTGCGTAGCACACGCTTCTTGATTAGACCGGGGTTCGAGCCCGTCACCACCAAATACGAAGGATGCGGAAAGGTCAGGGAATGACCACCGCATATTCCGGAGCAATATGGCCTTAGTTGCTAATGCTCCTAAAAACCAAATAACAAAGAAACAGCACTATTGCTATAAATGTGAGTGTTCAGTATATCATTCATTCCAACCTGAATTTATATAAATTCAGTAATACTGGGCACATTCCCTATTCAGCCCATTTGTCTATCAGTGTGATCTAATCCTATCTGTAGTATGCTGTAAGAAATGGGACCAGAGGACTTGACATCTTCCTTTCTACCCTACAGATTATCTCTTGGCCAATTGCCATCTATTTGTTCCACTTAAAGATCATCTTGGAAGCTGAAAGTTAGAAGTGAGGAAATCCAAGCTGATGTCAGGTGTGTTGCCTGCCAGTAAGAATTTTTTTGAAGTTTATCCCAGGTGATTTCATGGGCTAGGCAACAAGAGTGCATTGAAAAGTTTACTTTAACAGACAGTTTCATTCACTTTTTTTTAAACAAAACTGCTCAGACTATTGAATGACCTTTATATGTACTTAAAATTGAGAACTGTAATTTTTAAATTTTTGTATTTTAATGTGTTCATTTTTCCTCCTTCCAGCCTTGTAGCAAATTTAGAAGATATACAACAAACTTTTGAGAAGGTAATGTATACTTTCAAAAAAAAAATAAGTAGTTTTCTTTATGAAATTATGTATTAGTGAATAGTATATTGGAAATAATTGTCTAGTATACAAGATGCATATGCTATGGTATTTTTCACATTATCATTGTAGGCGCCTCCGTAGCCAGGTGGGAAGGAGCAGGAGTGTGTAGCACACGCTTCTTGATTAGATTGGGGCTCGAGCCCGTCACCACCAAATACGGAGGATGCGGAACGGTCAGGGAATGACCACTGCATATCACAGAGCAATATGGCCATAGTTGCTAATCCTAAAAACCAAATAATAACATAACATTATCATTGTACTTACTCACACTATCACTTTGGAGGGAGGACTGTTTACTCGATGAAAGATGAACATCTCCTAATGCAGATTAGTTGGAAAGTGATGTTTCCCTAATTTGAGCATTTCCTCTTAGAAATGCCCACAGTTTGCTGGAGATTGAAGTTATAAATATGAGGAAGGCTATAAAAAAAAAAAAAAAAAGTCTCTTCATCAGCACAAATTGCATCAACCGAAGTTGACACCTATTTTCTATAGGAATTTACCAGAGCTGGGGTTTATCACTGAATTCCACTTGAAAAATGTTTTGGTGTCAGTTGCTGTATTATTCATAAGATGTTTGGTATTCGAGCAGTGGTATCCAAGGTTTCATTCATTGTTAGGATATCACTGAAAATTTACCATCTTTGCTGCATCTTTCCAAAAGTAACTCATTTTTGTTAGGTGTACTTCTAAAGCTAATCCATTTTGCTATTTGTAAATTTCTAAATGCTTCATTCCAACTATGAAATTATATAATCATTATCATTTCTTCAACCTACATGACATTTTTCTCATTTGTGAAAGTTAGTGTTAGCACCCAAGTGATAATTTTCATGTTTTTTGAATTCTTACTACTTGCTGTGTGCAAGTCAACGAATTACCACTTAATGTGCAAGTCAACAGATTTCATATCCTATAATTTGGAGTGGTAATAAGCACTCTTCTTACTACAAGCTGATAGAAACTTTACTTCTGTCCCTTCCTTTGAAAATTGTGCTAGGTAACATGGTAGCATCTTATGAACAGGCTCAAGCTTCCTGAAACTTGTTCACTTGAATTATGTGTAGAATTGTATTTACCAAAAAAACAGCAGCAATACAATAAACAGATTTTACTCTGTAACATGCTTAGTGAATAAGCAAGACTCCTGTGAAAATAATACATGGGAACAATCAAGAAGTGACATCTGATTAGCATTTTTCTGAAGTCTGAATTGGTATAGCTTTTATTTCTGGTATGAGATTATCTTGACCAGAGAGAGAAATAGGTAAGTGGACTAATCTAATTATGCTCTTATGGTTATCATTTGTTACTGTACTTTTTGCATTACTTATTAAAAAAAAAAAAAAAAATTAGTTTTCTAATATTAGGCCTGTTGAATGTTTTAAATTGTTTAAGAGTGGTTCGACGTGTCTTGGATTTAATTTTTTTTTAACAAACACACATATATAAGTACAGTATCCTGAATTAGTACATGGTCAGCCATTTCAGGATATTGCACTTCAATTTTTTTATTTGTATTGAATTTCTGGCATCCCTTGTGTACCTTCATTTGTCCAAACAGTGATAATCACTGAGAACTAAATCCAAACTGGAAGGAAGGTAGTTTGTCATTTTCCACTGCAATGTTTCCAGCATCATTATTGTATGATTAGTGTGATGCACCATATTCACTAAATTCACCATATATGCAGATGTGTGCTATCATGTAGCAGAATTCCATTTGACAGTTTCCCAGACTTTTTATTGTGAATTTCTGTATTCATTTCATTAAGAAGTAAGTTGGTGTAATACTGAACATTAACTGTTGTATGAGGTAGCAGAAATTTGAGAAGATTGACTTCTAAATTCAGAGAGGCACTCGCCATCATTTTTTGGGTGGTTGGAATCCTTTGGCACCATTCCATACTGGACCTATTTGATACCGAAGTACTGTACCCATGTCTCATTGCATCCCTATTCATTACAGAAGTGCATTTTCTTTCAGTTCAAACTGTTTCAGACATTTCATGGAAACAATAGCAGTTTAACCAGAATGCACTTTCTTTTACAATAATAATTGCAATGAATAATTGTTTCTACACTTCCACCAACTATGTATACTTTTGATGCGATATCATGCACAATGATTTGATTTTATAAAATCACCTCCTCAGCATGACAAACTACAGCCATTCACTGCTCATCAGCATGTGGTAGGTTAGCAACTTCTTCACAGCCTTAGAAAACTTGCTTTGCATATTGTGCACAGAACTTGTAACCTGCTGAGATGAGCCAATTTTGCTTTCTTTTAATATATATCATGGTACAACACTGTTCCACATTCAGAGTAAAAATGAGCCTATCATTTTTATTAATTGCCTTTGTGTCATATTTATTGATGAAATAAAGTTCCTTAATTCTTTGTCCCCTTTTTAGTAATCTTAATTCTAGTGGTCTGTTGTATACTTGGTTTCATATAGATTTTGGTCATCTCTGATTTATCATTTTTGATATATCTTAAATAATCTTAGATTGTTGTATTTATTTATTTATTTATTTTTCACTCTACCCTGTGGATTTGTGGAATATGAATAACACTAATTAAACCATGTGAATTATTATCAAGTTAATTTTAATATGTATGAAGTTTTACAATAAGTAAGATAAACTTTCCCACTTCATAGAACTAATTAATAATTGGTGAGTGGCATTTCTGGATTCCATGTTGAATCCTGTCATCAGGCCTAATAGGAAAAATTCAATTTTCCTGTTTAAGCTTCAGAAACATCACCAATTAGAGTAGCCCCATATGAAGGGAATATTAATTTACTGTAATACTTTACGTATAAAATTACTTGATGACAATTTGTGTGGTTTAATAACTGTTATTTGTATTTCACTAATCTGTTTGAACACCCACAATCCTCAACATATCAAATGAATTTTGTAAACATGGTATGAAGTGCTTGTAGGAGAGTGGCAGAAAGCCATAGAGAATGAAAAAAAATATTTACTTGGTTGAAATTGCATTCAGTGAAGTTTTTTTTTTTTTATTTTAAAAAAAGAGGGAGATGTGGGGAAATGATAATCTGTTCAGAAAATCCCATAACTTGAAAGATATGGAATGACCTGATATAAATCACCACACCAGTTGATGAATTAATAAATAGTATTTATCTTTTTTCTGCCCTTCTTTTAAATATGTCCACTGTTGAATCCAAGTAACATCTTTCCTCATAATTTTTTGAACAGCACGTTGCACAGTTGAAGTGCCTTTTTATTTGAAGTATTTAACTTTTTTTCTGTCTGCAAACAGATGACTCACCTGTCATGCTTCCAGAATAGTCTCATCTTTGGTATCTCTATTAAATATCAGAAATAACCAATAACTAGAAGGCAATGTAAGTGCACCTTCTTATGAATGTTGAACTGTTTACTGAATAAATAAATTCAATGCATATTTTAAAACATATGTTTCAAGAATTAAAATCTCACCATTAATGACTATAGAGTGGGTTTCATCTGATATAACAGTTTTTATATTTAGCAAATGACACGAGTAAGATGAGAATTTGAACTATTATTCTTAAAGAAGTGCATTAAATTTTATTTGTAATGTTATGTTAATTCTAAATTTAACTACAATACCTATTAGTTCTTACATATGCCACTAAGAACTTATACAGAACCAGCACATTAATTAATGTCATGCAAATTGAAAGTTTACATTCGATTTTTATTTCAATTTCATTAACCACTACTTGAAATTATCTATATGACAGTCTTCTTCTATGATAGTAGAAGAAGACTGTAGGTATGAATATGTTTTGCAAGTGAAGTGCAGTATGGTAATACTTTTTTTTTTTTTTTTTCATTTGCAGGCAAACTTATATCTTTCTTAGTGATTATATAAAAACAAAAGCTTGGTTTCTTAACATGTTGGGTAACACCATTTCTAAAAATCCCTTGTTTTAAAACTCCAGATATACCTTGCTTAAACAAAATCCACTTAATGGCATTTCATTCAGTTTACAACCTACATTGCAGCTTACCTGAAAATTTTTGTATGAGTGAGAATCAATCGCCATTAGTAGAAATAGCTGATATCTAATTGAGATAAGTAGTAATGTCATTAGTTTAAAAAAAAAAAATTAAAAACACTGTTCTTTGACATGTCTCCAACATTTTTACCCAATTCAGTCTATAGCATTGACACAGCAAAGGAAACATTTAAGTTAGAGAATTTCGCACATCCTTGCTGCCTTAAATACTTTTGACATAGTCAACGCCCAAAATTCAACATAGATTGCCAAAACACATGATAATAAGGCTTCCAAAATGGACTTATTGCTGGTTATCCAAACTCTTAACATCCAGAATTTATAAGAAGTAAAAAGACTGGGAAGACACTTCTGAGAGAAAGAGAACAGGATGCTTTCAATCTAGACTGAGATGCTATAACACATTCACATTGCAAACAATGCATAGGGAACTATGAAACCTGTATTTTAATAGCTATCATCTTATCCTTAAACCACATATTTTAATCAAAATTTGTAAGCAGATTTGCATGTTGATTATAGAGGATTGGAACATCTATACCAGGTATTATGGTAATAAATCCTGATTTTACACTCTTGTATAGATAGCAAGGCTAGACTGTAGAGGAACCTACATGAGGCAGTAGCTCTATCATGGGTTGGCCCTACTGTGCAAGCTACTGTAGGAGATGGAATATTTGTGTGGAGAATGTTCTCATGGTATAAATTGGGCCCATTGATATGTCTTAATAGAGAGTATAAGGAGTCTGCATATTTAAGAAATTATCTCAAGTAGTTCAAGTAACATTAGGGCAAATTCAGGCCACTCTCAGACTCTGAACCTCATTAAATTTGGGTTGGTTATGTAGTACACTGCTCTTATCATTAAAGAAACTAGAGGAATTATTGTGTGATAGCTTATAATTACACTAGATAATTTTTTGGCCAATAATTGAATCCATGCCACATAAAATTCAAGCTAATTCAGGTACTAGACTTGAAATTCTAGTAACACATTCAGATTGCAAACAGTGCATAGGGAACTGTGAAATCTGTTTTTCAATAGCTATCATTTTATCCTTAAGCTACATATTTTAGCCATTATATGGAGGTTCTATAATGATAGTGAGTTTTGTTTTCTAATATTTTAGCTAATTAATGAATAAATAAAAGTATTAAGTTTATATAGTATTAGTAGTTGAAAGCAAGCTTATATAGCAACAGCAAACAAAGGGGAAAAAAAAAACATTTCCCATATCACCTGTCCATCCTCTAATAGTTTTAGTTCTTTGAATTTTTTCAAACTGTACACTTCTACAACATCAGATGGAAGTTTTTTTCCAACACTCAACTACCCACTGGCTGAAGGAAGACTACAGACATCTATCCTGCAACCATCCTTCAATTTGAATTCATGCCCCCTCATGTGTGTGTAGTCTCATCAAAAGGGATTCCATAAGCATTGAGCTTATTCAATCCATTCAAAGCTTTAAACACCCAGTCAGGTATCCTTGCAGGTGTCTAGTCTCCAGATGCTACAGTTAGCAGAATTGAAGCCTTTCCTGGTAAGAGCATCCATTTGTACCTCTCACTAACCTTGTTGCTATTCTCTACACCCGTTCCAACAGATCCACATACTTCCTAAAATGAGGCTTCCAGACCTGTATGCAGCACTCAAGTTGTGCCCTAACCATTGCCTAATATAATGGGATAATCACCTTATCTTTGTAGAAAAAATTCTTGTATGTTATTGACAAAACCCTATGAGCTGCCCTGGCAGCCTATCTGTGCTACTCAGTGCACTTCATATCTGACTGTACAATTAACACCCAGGTCTTTTTCATTCTCCATTGCCCTGAATGTGGCACCACACGACTGGTATGTTAATCTGGGATTACTGCTCCCTATGTGAAGTGCCTTGCATTTGTCAATATTAAACTTCAATTGCCATTTCTCAGCCTATCTGCCAAATTTGTCTATATTTTGTTGCAGTACCATGCCCTGATTACTGTGGTTAACTACCCTCTCAACTTGTGTATCATCTGGAAACTTACAGATTAAACCTTGATATGCCTTTGTCAATAACAATAATAAATATAAAAAACAACAGTGGGCCCAGCACCGAACCCTAGAGAATTTCACGGGAAACATTAGTTCACAAAGAGCAGTGCCCATTGAAAACCACTGTCTTCTCCCACTGAACCATTCCTTTATCCATAGCAGTTAATCCTCCCCTTAATGTCACATTGATACAATTTGTGCAGCAGTCTTTTATATGCAATGGTATCAAAAGATATCCTGAAATTCAAATATACAATGTAAAGATTATTTTATGCATCGAATCCTTTGTTATCGCATCATAGTATCGCATTAGCAAAGGCACATGATGCAAGAAAGCAAGCTTTATATAGCATCAGCCAAAAAAAAAAAAACTTATTTCACCCATCTACTCGTTCCAGATGTTTGTCAAGTTCTGCCTTGAATCTGTTTAAGCTATCAACTTCTACAACGACAGATGGAAGTTTGTTCCAGCAATCAACCACCCACTGGCTAAAGGCAAAATCCAGTCCAATCAGATTGGTCAGACAACACTGCCTCTTAACTTTCTGTGACTGCAGTATAACTGCATTCTTGTCTAGATGGTCTTGCATTACTTCTTCAACAGTGACTCCATTATTTCCCTGCAACAGAAGTCACACTAACAGGTCTCTAATTATTCTTGTCACTCTTTGTGAATTGGGGACACATTCGTGCATCTCCAGTCCACAGGGACTTTCCTGAATCCAAGGATGCTCTCATAATCATGGCTAAAGGTTTGTTTACCTCCTTTTCTGTTTCCTTTAACATAATTGAATAGATCTCATCCACAGCAGATGTCTTTTTTACATTTAGCTTCAACAGTTTCTCTTCCACTTTCCTCTTAGTTACCACAAAATCATTTAACAGAGTTAAATGATTTTGTGGAATTTGATAAATTTCTGGCAGTACTCATGTATGAATGGAATAATTATTCCATTCATACATGAGGATGCAGAATAATTATTCAGTTTGTCAGCAAGCTGAGCAGGTTAATCAACAGTTGAACTGTTGATATCAAATGGGCCAGTGTGATTCAACCCCTTTCTTCTACTGTTAATATAAGTATAGAAGTCTTTGCTATCCTTGCCAGAGACTTGTTGTAATCTGCCCTAGCTTGTAACCTCCTTTGTGACTTGATTTTAGACTAGTTTATATTTACTGTAGGCTTCTGTATCACCTGATGACATATGCATTTTTATTCTCTTTCACAAGTCTCATCACTTCATCTGAGATCCATTTAGGTCTAACCCTTTAACATTATTTCTTAGTTGGTTTAAAAAGCCAAGTAGCTTCTACAATTACTTCCCTGTATGCAGGGAAGTTTAGAATTCCTGTTTAGAATTTGTTGTTGATCCCACTGCATAGAATTGAAAAATTATCTGAGACTGTGGAAGTCACCTTTATTAAAGCAAAACTCTTTCCTTTCCTTTTCCCTTGACAGTAGTTACATCTTTAAGCAAATACCCCAAGAATACACTGTAATCACTGCCACCTAGTGGGTCTTATCTGCTGTTTCACAATCCTTGAGGGATTTGCTGTTGATAATCAGATATAGAGTATTGCTTCCTCTTGTTGCCTCTCTGATGTGGTGGTGTAGAAAACAGTCATCAAAAGCCTTGCTATAAGTTAGTCAATATCATGAAAATTAAATCCCCCATTATATGACAATCTGATTTACTGGCCTATTCTGTTTATCTGTAGTCATCTGTTATACTGATCACAGACATTAAGCCTGTAACACATTCCTGCTGTCACTTTTGTTTTCCCAGAGGTCACATAGAACTGACTCAACATTGCATTGGCCATCCATATCAGTTCAATATACTGCCTCAGATTTTATGTGCTTAACTAAGAGCACAACTCTTTCCCCATCCTGTCCTGTGTGTCCTTTCTGTATACTTTGTACTCCCCATATTCTAATTCTGCATTCCTTATGTCTGATTGACACCATGTTTCCAATATTCCTACAATGTTTGCATTTAAAGATATAATGAGTACTTCAAATTCATGAAATTTATTTACTGTACTCCTAGCATTAGCACATACACAGATATATTTACAACTGTTTTTACTCTTAGTAATCCTAACACAGCCCATATTTGCCTATTCCATAAGAATCCTCAGCAGGCCTTGAAATCCCTGATACCTTGCTTTCCGGGTTGCTGCATGTTCCAACAATCACTTGTATCTCTCTCTCTGCATCTGCTGTTAAACTATTAGTCTGTGTATCCCCGTCAAGCAAGCTGTTTTGCGACCCACCTAACACTGCTTCCATAGCATTAAAAAATATTGTTGCTCGCCTTCTATTTAAAGTGTATCCCATCCCTGTAAAATAATATGTAATGTAATATTTGAGGCCATATATTTGCAGAACTTTTAGACTGTAAAGTATTAAAAAAAATCACAACCGTTAGCAGTAATTTAAGTACTTATTAGCGCAAAATGCTTTTAGGGCTTAAGCCTCGGGCTGCATGAAAGTTTAACTGACAAAAGTTTGTGCGATGGCATTATTTTAGGTGTATCTCATATTATGAAAACTTTCACAATGAGTTGCTATGATATTGCACTACCTCAAATAATACTTCACCAATGGAGAAGACTGTTGTTACTTATTCTCGGTGGATACAACCACCTATTTTAGAGTTTGCTGCATATTAATGTGATGCTGTTGCACAAACTTGTATGTACTTATTAGCAATAAGTATATATCAGGTAAACTAATTAAATTCACAATTAATGTGGCTAGTGCTTCTTTTACTTACAAAATGACAGATCTGTATTGTTTGGCAGATTTTGTTTGATAGTAAACTATACATTTGCTAATTGAATTCTCAGTTCACTAATTTAATTCAGCATTTGTTGGATCAGTTTCTCAAATGCCACCTAACAATAATATCATAAAGTTTTTGTGTGTGGACAAGTAGATTAGGCTACGTGGAAGGATTTTAGTTGTAATTCTGGACTTCCAAATTGGGGCATGCCTAATAATATTTATTACCTTCACTCACAGTAGTCAGCAATGTATCATTGTGGGGTGAAAAGTCATGGGTACATCACTTTGAACATGAAACCAAATGAGCTAATATGGAGTGACACTATTCATTTCTAGTGTCTATAATGTTTTTGGGTGATGCTGTCATCTGAAAGGGTATCTGGCAAATCATTGGAAGAGGTATTGAGGTACACACCAAAAGTTTCCACACTGGGATGATAAAATTAATTTAAACATATTAGTTACACATTGGCTTTGTAGCCCTCTCCAGAATTTATACATTGACCACAACCTTCCACTGTTGGAAGCATCTATGGAACTTCTGTTTTGTGATGATGTGCAGCATTTTCTGTGATTGATGTCTTTGAATCTTCAACCTTTTAATTGGATTTTCATTTTGGGGAAACAGCAGTTACAGAGGGTCAGGAGGAGGAGGATGTGAGACCATTGCCATTTTGTTCTTGAATAAAAACTGCTGAAGCAGCAAAGCTATTTGAATCGGTGCATTGTCGTGATGCAGAAGCCAATCCCGAGTGCACTATTTATCTGTGCATTTTCTCCTGACATCCTCCCTCAAATTCCTCAGTGTGGAACTGGTTATTTACAGTTTGGCCTGGAAGAAGGAACTCTTGAGCAATTCCCCTCATTGTTGAAGAAAACAACCTGCATGCTCTTGATGTTTGATCTGACCTGCTTTGCCTTTTTGAACATGGAGATGGACTTTTCTGCTAGGAGGTTGCTGCTTTGTTTTTTGGTTATGACCATAATCCCAGCTTTCATCCCCTATGTCCCTGGTAAGGTCAGTTTTTGGGCTGCACTTGCAAGTCCCTGCACAGTGCAGGGACCTGTACTGTCCAGAAAGTTAGTTTTGTTTCTGTTCATCACTCGGCAAATGGGATACAAATTTTGCAGCAATCCATCTTGTTTAAATTTTCAGTTAAAATGCTTTGGCATGTGCCATACAATAGGCCCAGAATGTCAAGTATCGTTCAGATGGTATTATTGTATACATTATTGCATACGAGAGCAGATGGTATTATTGTATACATTATTGCATACGAGAGCAGATGGTATTATTGCATACCATCTGCTCTCGTGAATGATTTAATGCACTTTTTTCGATATTTTCATCAGACTGTCTTGATGAGAGATGACCTAAGAGCTCAAAATTCTCAACCAAAGTTTGGCTGTCTTTGAAACACAAATACTCTTAAAACTTGTGTTCTACCCATAGCATCATCATCACCAAATGCTTGTTTAAGCATTTGTCTCGGAAGCTGTTTTGCCAAATTTATGACAAAATTTTATGCAGATTTGTGTTCCTTAACATCTGCCATCATACTCAGCTACAAAAATTGCAAGACACACTTAAATTCTAATTTCACAAAACCACAACGTCCTGTTGGTGTGAAATCTGAACTAATTCATCCTGATTTAGTTCAGTGGTATCTACTGGCACACTGCTATACTACTTATGGATAGCACTCCACATGGCCAGTCCAGAAACTTTTGGCTTGCACCTTGTATATTGAGAAAGAGAATGTGTGGATAAAAAAATTTTTCATTTGAATTGCATTCATATGTCATTAAAATATAATTATATTTATTATTTTAGAATTAAATTAAGTGATTTTTCTTGAATCTTTGAAATATTTTGTATTAAATATTGATTTTTGTGTTCTGCAGGTAATGTTGCATACAGTATCGGGAATTACTTGTCGGCAACATGCGACACAGATGTGCTTGCCTGCTGTACCCTGCTGGAGGGAGCTAGTATCACTTGCTTATATGTATTCACCAAGCTCTCTAATAACTACAATATAAAAACACTTGTCAACTGACATTGCTGGTTTCTCTTTAATACGGATGCATAATACAGTGCAAATCACTGAGGAAGCATGTGACATTAGCTGCTCTCTTGAAGTTCAACACGATCATTTTCCATATATATGAATGAGCTTCCTTGTTTTTAACCTTGCAAGCTCTGTGACACTTAAAATTCACAATGAGCAACTTATCCTATGTTATGGCAAAAACTGAATTGGCAAAACACAGTTTTAATAAAAAATGAAATGAGCCATCCTAGGTCACATGCCCTCGTTTAACTTCTACAAGGCACACTTTTTTATATCAGTCCTAAATATAATTGTGAGGAGCCTTCAAGAAACTTTGATGTCATCATCAACTTGATCGCTAAATCCTGACTGCTCGTGATGTAAATCATGAATCCAGTAATATTTTGCTGTGCTAAAAGTGTCTAGACTGTATGGTCTTGTTGGGGTTTTCATTGTGGTAATATCAGTAGTTGCCAGGTTATGTATTTGCTAATGCTTGCAGAAAACAAGGCAGTTTTTTTACACACTTACACACAAACACTCACACATTGTAATTGTGTTAGGATTTGCATATATTTTAAATTTTTGCCTTGTAATCAAACTGTCCATCCTGCCAATTAAAAGGATTTTTTTATCATTAAAGGTGTAAATATATTGGTGGTAGGGTTAAGCTGATTTTAGCATTAACATTAAGGATGTGGTAATCTGGAAAATGTGCATTTATCATGTGGGCAAAAGAAGCATCTGTGAAATGCTAATAGTGTGCCTTTATAGAAAACAAGCAGCTTTTGAGATCTTGAGGGTAAAGATTAAAGGTATGGGACAGTTCATAAAACAATTTCTTCAGCATTTGCTCTACATATAAATGTTTTGTGAGCCCATTTTTTTTGCATTGCGAAGTAGTATTAGGTTTTCATATTACAATTTAATTTTTTTTTTTTTTTTTTCTTTTGAATTTCATATACTTATGTGAATGAAGGAAAGTGAGAGTTATGAAATTGGAAACTGTGATGACTTGTGTTACTTGGGAGTTCTTAAATTGTAGACTGAATTAATTGTAGTTCTATAGATAATTCACTAATGTTTTACAGATTGCCAGAATGATGTGTATATACTTTGTAGTACCTGTTTACATCTGCTGTAAGATAAGTTTTGAAATTGACTAGGTGGGTGTTCTTTCAGATTTATTTTTAGTTCACTCTAGTGTGTAAATTTGAATAAAGATTGTTTCCAAAGTTAATCAGGAATAGCTTTTTTTATGTGTCACTGATGCTTTGCATAACAACATGCAACAGGCTGGTTTAATACATTGGACAGTATTATTATATAAATCGTTGTGTTTAAAAAAAAAAAAAGAATATATATACATATAGAAATTATATTCAACAAGTAGCTGTCAGATTCTGAGTATTTTCAATTACAAGTAAGCTTATATGAAGCAGTAATAAATTAAAATTTCTGCCACAATTTCCTTTTGAGTCTTATGAATTATGCTTGCCCTTTACTGTAATTTGTCTCCTTTGGTTAGTTTTACCAGTTTCTAAATTCACATAAAGGTATTTTAATGTTTTGTTGATTGATAATTATGTATTTTTTAACTTTGTTAATAGTGCTTCCATATTGTAAATATTATTAAAATTGCCTTTCATTATGCAGTATTATATATGTAGTATAAAGAGTTGCTTGAACAGTACTTTTTTTTTTTTTTTAATTTTATTTCTTTCTTTTGTATAGAGTTTTTGATTGCTCAAACTTAAGAGCAACTTTGGTGTTTCAATTGTTTTTAAGAATGCTTAGCAAATCTGAAGATGGCAGTCAGTTTAGTTAACTGATTGTTTGTTGGAATAACATGTTTTGGCTCCACTGAAACTTTTTATTATATTGTCACCAACGGTATCCTACCCATTAATTGTAAAAAGGTTTCTTGTGTGTGTGTCTTCACACTTTGGGAGAAAGGTTTCTTTGGTTAAGTTTTAAGTATTCTTAATTCTTTCACCTTAGAACTAAGAAATTAGTTTTGGTCCTTCCTAAGGATGTGTTATCCCAAAAGATTAGCTCAACAGGTTGCATGTCAGAAGGCATCTTTGATTGTTGATTGTATTAGTAATCAGTTTTGTGAATAACGATATTTGAGCATGGAGAAGGAAATAAAGAATACTTATAATTCAACTAAATAAATGTGTACAATACAAATGATTCAATTCAATTGTATTCTTCTATGTGTCAATTAAATAGTCACTTGCTTCTCGCAATATTCTAAAACGTTAGTGTTTGTCTCTGCATAAACACAACCAACAATATAATTTAAATATCTTTACCTAACTAAGCTGATACTACTTGTACCCAAAGCTATGCTTTGAAAAAAATTTTATAAAACAAAACAAGGCCACCCAATTCTCAATTAGAGCATTAATTTATATAGGGATTAAACATCTCATAGAAGTAACATCACAGTACATGTTGTTTCTATCCAAATTAATAAAGACCAAATGCATTTATATGTCCTACTTCATAAGATGTCATATTACCTAATTATCTTACCGATTGTGTAGAATTATATGAAGTTTAAAATTGGAGACCTGGAATCTGCGCTTTGTTGATCCACACAGAATTTCAGGATGAAAACAGCTCAGACAGTCTTAAGAATTCAGATAGTTTCCAAAAGCTTCACTAGTAATTCATCATGCAAAAGCGACGATATTACAGTTCAGAAGTAACTGTTATTCCACACAAATAGGCTGCAAGTTGACTACAGCAATCTTCACTTTTTTCAAACTCCTCTTGGTTCACGCAGATGAAAATATTTGCCTACTATGTTTTGGTTTCCCACATCTAACATTTGGTTATGCACTTTGATAGATAGTCCTCAGGATGGTAATCATTTATCTAATTAGAATTAACATTATCTATAAAAAATACAACTCAAGTTGTATCTTTAGTTTTTTTTTTTTTTAATGGACAGTTAATTTTAGTTAAGAGTTGTAATTTTAATACGCCTCTTAACAAAATATTCTTTATCTTTTTTTTTTCTTGATATTAGTCCAACCTAGAAATTACATCACAAATTTTTTTTTTTTTTTTTTAATGTTTTAATTAACACTAGGTGTTGTTGTAATTAGCAGCATCAGATAGTTACATTGGTGTAAAACTGTTTCTCAGCCTGTGAGCTAAGAAGGAATTTGAGATGGACCCCAAAAGTAGAGATTGCTTAAACTTTAATATAAACTTTAATATTAATAATTAATAGTCATATGCCAACTGGGCTAGCCGGGTAGGTAAAGTGCCTGCCAACCCAAATGTCGCGGGTTCGATTCCCGCCTCGGGCTGGATATCACGATGGTGCCGAACCAACCGGTTGGTTGGATATCCCGGCCATGATACACGAAGGAAGCAAGAAATTATTGATCACATCATACGAAATAAATAAATAAAAATAGTCATATAAGGATCACATCAGAATAGGAGGTATAAAAGAAACCAAGAGGGTGAATAAGGAAAGCTGCAGCTAAACACTTATAAATTTATATATTATAAACACTTATAAATAAACTAAATGCTTCTGAGAGTAAGCTATTTGACCACCCTTCAATTTCAGAAATCAGTTATTCAGTTTGTGTTCATGATCTGATTAGAAATAATAGCTATTTAAGTAACTGCAAAGTTACTAGCAAAATTGATATTTCTTATGAACACATCAACCAATTTTAACACATGATTTGGGAACGTATAATATTTCAACAAAGTTTGGGCCTTCATTCTCACTGGTGATCACAAAAAGCAGCAAATTTTCACATGTCAGAATATTTGTTAATGTGGTGCACATGTCTCCCCCCCCCCCAAATGGTGGTGAATAATGGGTGAATGGCTGTTTGTTTGTTATTTGGTTTTTAGGAGCATTAGCAACTAAGGCCATATTGCTCCGGGATATGCGGTGGTCATTCCCTGACCTTTCCGCATCCTCCGTATTTGGTGGTGACGGGCTCGAACCCCGGACTAATCAAGAAGCGTGTGCTACACACTGCTGCTCCTTCCCACCTGGCTACGCAGGTGCCGTGAATGGCTGTGGCTGAGAAACAAAGACAGTATTCTCAATGGAAGACACCATCTTTTTCAAATGCCAAAAAATGCAAAACAGTATCAAATGACAGGTGACTGTATGGGACAAATTCATAATGAATTTGTTCCATTGTCAAGCTAGGAATACTAAAAAAAAAAAGTTTATTTTAATGAAAACTCCAAGCATGAGACTTGAATTTCTGTAGATTGTAACTGCGACTAAGTCCCTTCAAGCCGAGAGCTCTAGAGAAATTTTCAGAAATATATATGAAGGGAGATTGTTCCAGAAAACGCGCAAGTTGAAGGAATAAATGAGTAAGAATAAAAGTTGGTTCTGTGAGTTTGAAGTTGAGCAGTAAAAGGATGCTGACCATTTGTGGCATGAGTTTGGAGACCGGTTTGGAAGAGAGCAGAATTTATAGAAACTAATTCAGAAGAACAGTGCACGTGGAAGTAGAAACTGCTTGAGTTTCACCAAATTTTCCCACTGAATTTTGTTAACATAAGCCAGTATATTACCAGTGGATCGACATTGACGGAATCTACACTGGCGATCATTGATCAGATGGAAGGTTTCTAGATAATTTCAGAGTTGACAGTTATGGATTTTTCCATTATTTTAGAAACGATAGTGCAACGGGATAATTGGATGGGTGAGATTTGTCACCCTTTTTAGGAACTGGCTGGATATGAGCAAATTTTAAGCAGAAGGGAAAACACTGGTAATTTAAGAAAGCATAAAAAAAGGCAACAGAAAGGAGTAAGCTCAGGAACACAGATTTTGAGAACAAGTGGAGCATTCTTGGCATCAATTGGTACTTGCATTTTGACAACATCTTTAGACATTCAACTTTCTATTCGAGTATTTCTTGTGACACTTACTTATTGGCCATGGTTCCCTAATCTTCTATATTTAAATATTCACTGTGTTTAGTTCCTTATACCCCCCCCCCCCCTCAAAGCTTAAAGACCCCTTGAAAGGTCACAGATTTACAAAAACTGAGAAAAATTATTCAGAACATAACACAAACTATTAGCAATTCCAAAAGAAGCCTATGAGGAGTACTTACAGAAGTTACAGATGCATTGGAATCAGTGAAAACAGTGTTAAGGAGACTACTTTGAAGGAGATCCATCCAAATAGTAAGTTTCATTTCCCAATGTAGTTCATTCCCTGAACTTTTTGATTACCCCCTCATATATGCCATATGTCATGTTTGCATATGTAGTTGTTTATTATCAGCTAAATGGCTAAAAACACACAATATTTAAATATTCCATACAGTTGGTATTACTGTGAGCAGGAAAGATTCAGTATGAAGCAAGTTGGTTTTGTTTTAGATATTAGTTTACATATTCTGATGATGGAATTCCCAATTGGATTATAAAACAATAGCATAGAGAACAGATTGTTTTTCTTAAATCTCCTTTCAAACTCTCAATGCGCATTCTTATGTAAATAGTAGTCTGTGTGAGGAACAGAAGCTTGATCATTTAAACTGATCTGCTCCGCAATTGGAGAAGTGCCCCATTTGTATATAATTAATGCTCACTTCAGGTACATCATTGTTAGATGGAGCAGCATTGCTGGTTGAAGGCACTGTTAAATCCAGTGCTTCATTTTCTGTCCGTCTTTTATGCAATCTTGATAGTCTTTGTCGTTCTCGCACACTCTTTGCTACCTCCTTTATTTTCTTAGATTGGCTTGCTCGATACTCTCAACAACACTCTCTGCATTTGACTTCGGCATTGTTGAACACTCAGCTGAGCTGTAGCAGTGTGACATTCAGTCCCTTTCATTAATCAGTAAATTATTGATGTGAAAATGTCCATAGTGGAATGTAACGAATCTATAGCCTAACAATGGAATGTAATGAAAATGCGGATTGCCATAATACAAATACTTGTATTGTTGCAATTATGAGTGTGACATTATACTATTCAACAAATGGGTAATTAGGCTATCGACTTGGATTTTGCTAACCTCTTCCAAACGTTGATTCTGTAGAATAGGTACTAAGCATGAGCATAAAACGTTACATCATTCATAACTTCAGTTCCACCTGTTTGATTTTAAAATGGTTTTGATTTTAGTTAAAGATGTTTTCACGTAAAACACCTTTCGTGTGTACCAGGTACACGTGAGATTTTTTTTCTTTCTTTTTAATACAGTCCATTCCGGTTATTTGGGACACATCGGGACTAATGCATTTTGGCCTGATTAAGCGACTGCCCCAATTATCCGAAGTTTCACGTAAATAGTTAAAAATACAATGTACCCACCCCTTTACAATTGGTTCACTGTACAATCAAATCACGTTATGACAAACTCAACATAGTAAAGTACCCTTCACTATACGATGTGCAGTAAGTGCCAGTCATTGTGATCACGTTTGTGAATTGAATTTTAATTCTATTAAACAGCGATTCTCATTAGCGAAAATAGGTGGAATATTATCTACAGGCTATAAAAGCAAAGATATATTAAGCACAAATATACCCTTTATTGCCTTACCAATTAAAAAAATTTAAATGATATGTGAAAATCGGAAGAATATACGTGATAATCTGAATAATTAATACGTACTGTAATATGTACATACGAAGTAGTTGACATTTCTGTTCACTGACATTTGTGGTGGGGGTTAAAATTTAAAACAGTAAAAAGATAAGCAATCAATAACAAAGAACATGGCACACACAAATTGCAAGTAACACGATACACGCAAGTGAGAACGGAGTAACGAGTTACAAAGCTTTAAAAATAGGAATGAAGAGAAGAGCTGAAAATTAATTTTTTTATATGATCGAAGATTTCATGGAAGTGTAAACACATTTCACCATAACAACCCACAGAATTCCAGCTGTCAGTATTATCGCAAATTCAATAAGATCGAGTTTACTGTCCATTTATGATAGATTTCACTAACAGAAAAGCCCAATAAACGGGTGACTGCTAATTGTTTTATGGTTGTGACCCAGAATTTCGACTGAACCACGTGGTACCGTTGGAGACAATTGTAGGGTAATCTCCAGTGCCGCGGTCTCCTGTCCCGATTAAACGGCATGCTGTCCCAATTAAGCGAAGTAAACCCTGGCCAATTGGTTTCTGTTTTTTAAGATTTGCCCCAAATAAACGGCTGCCCCGATTAACCGGTGGCCCAAATAACCGAAATCCACTGTATATTATAAAGAGAAAGCGATGGCAAAGAAGGAATAATTTGGTTTTAAATTTAAATACTGGGATAGGAAATTAATTGAATCTGTGAGCAATTTATCTTTTGACAAATAGCATAAACCATTGTGATGACACACGAGGACAATTGTCTGAGAAAACAAGCAGCGCGGGGGGGGGATCAGAAAAACAGAGAAGGAAGATAGGGGAAGGGCACACAGTTGTTGCCTGTGCAACAGGTGACTAGATATTAAAAGAAACAGTATTTACCACTTATTGCATTACAAAATTGTGGAATCTCTTAAGAGATTGTGTGCTGGTCCCTTTGTTACAATTAACACTGAGCCCAGTGAAAAAATATGGAGTACTTTAGTCCACGGTGCACTTGAAGCACCAGTATAATTTAAGAAAATTTGCCGAGAAGGGTAAACTAATAATAGTAAAAAGCTACTAGAATTTTGTGCAAGATATGCCATTTTAAAATACTTAAAATGGAGATATTTTGGATAGTGTTTTATTGGGGTAGAAAAGTGATTCATACTTCATTACAGACACATGATTTTACCATAAAAATGGCCATAAGTTTATGTGAAGAAGTGTAATTGGATCTAAAACAATTAGTGGCTGCCACTGGAATTATAAATGAATCAATTTCGAATGCTCTGTTTTTCAATGCATAGAAACAAAATTTATATGATTTATGAATCAGTATAAGGGCACAAGACATCCGTATCGGATCTGGGTGGTCAGGAGTGGGAGTGCAGTAGCACACGCTCTTTGAGTAGACAGGTTCAAGCCCCTGACTGCTAAATACGGTTTATCTGTCAACCCACACTGGAGCAGCTTGGCAGATCCATTTCCCTCAACATGAATCATTGAGGAGGCTTTCATCCTGCAGTGGGTTGATAATGGCTGCAATTTACCTTATATATATATATATATATATATATATGTATATATATATATATATGAGAGTACAGTATGGGGAGTTGGGGGTCTTTTTATTTTGATATCTCATCTTGTTTCAAGATGACAACTATACGTTACAGGAGCCACCTCTAGAACTACATTCAATCCAGACCAAATTTATGATACTTTGGTGGTGGGGGAGGTATACCCTCATTGTGGCACTCTATTTTGAATTACCATCTTGAAATAAAATGGCTGCCATGAATTATAGGTAAATCTGGAACCCAGCTGTTTACAGTCCAACATATAGGATTTATGAGGGCATGCTCATATGTATTTTTGTTTTGATGTACTTTTATTTTGGTCTGCCAGCTTGAAACAAGATGGCCGTCATTGATACAGGTGCCATCTTATGATGGCACCTGTACCTAGTAATATTGATAAATTGGATTGGAAATGGCCATTGTTCCAGAACCTGATTCATCAACACAAATTTCTGTTTCTGTTATAAAATAAGTGATATCACTTATATAAGCTATTATTTCATAATAAACAACAAAAGCAAACATGCCAACACCACACACGTGCATAAATTTTAGTGTTTTTGCACTAAAAGTTATGTATGTGTTTTTATTAAAGTGATGAAAATAGTCATGCGGTCATGTGTGAACAATGCCCAAATTATAATTATAGAAGGGGAGGAGATAGAGAAATTATTTTACTTGAAAATCTGATAAACTACCAAACAAAATCAAAATGCACACTAGTAAGTAATGGATACGTGAAAGTCAGTTTTTGGACCAATGCATCTTCCAAAATGTTTATGGGCCTATCACGCAAGGGATTAAAAAGTGTAATTAGTGCAAAAAATGGAAGTATAAAAGAAGTGTTAAAATGAAAAAAAATCTCAGATTTGCCAAAAAAAACTTAAATAGCATGTGACTAGATATTGGTAACTATAAAGAGGTAGGTGGAGAGAGTCTGTAAAGACTGGAAACTCAGAATGCCATTTGAACTCAAGGAATTATAAAGACAGTCAGAAAAGAAAAAAAAAATATGGGAAATTTTTGTTAAATAAAACTAAAATGCTTACTGACATATAAAGAAAAGTGCTAGAGAGGCAAGATGCATGTAAGAGTCTAAAGAAAAGGCTTGTAAAGATTGTGGAAATATCAAGTATCAAGATGGAAAAATGTGGTATTTTGTTAAAAATGTGAGAACAAAGAAAAAAAAAAAGTAATTAAGGTAATAAAAATAAGGTAAGGCAATGATAACCCAGTATTATATTAAACTGGGTTATCATTGTATATATTTTTCATAAGGGTGAAATTGATATTTAGGAGAATATTTCGGATGTATGGAATACTTTGAAGAATTGATAAATAGCGATGTATTCTTCAGCAATATGTTCCATTTGAAGACCACTGAAGAAAAATATTTAAAAGTTAAGATTTTAAATCTTTTCTTCTGTGATTTTAAGATATATATATTTTTTAATACTATATTAGAGTAGAAAATATTGTGGAAATGGGGTAGATGAAATCAGATGCAAAATGTGGAAAATTGGATGGAAAATAATTTCTTTGTTGGTAGTACTGCATTATCCATAGGTAATTTTCAAAAGAACAAGTTCTGGAATTGAGCACAGCATTAATTGTACCAATAAATAAAAAAATTATATAAAGCTGAATGTGAAAATAACAAGGTAAAATCTATGCAAATGTTCTAGGGAAGAGTATTTAGAAATATTTTTGAATGTATTTGAACTCTTTGGCCTAAAATTGCTGGTTCTTCCTGAATTTTAGGCCGAAGAGTGGATATCAGGATCAACTATTTGTATTAATCAGGCCAAAGAAAGGAAGGAAATGACAGCTTATTCTGCATCAGTTATGAAAAATACACGCACACATGTACGCTCCTCAAATAATTACAATTGTAATAATTCGTTTGAACTTTTTCAGACTTCCTCCTCCAGAAAAGAGAGAGGTCTGAGAATGACCTCTCTGGGAAGGCGACTTATTCCAATAAGGGCAAACTTCTTGAGATCTAAGATATCAAGATTTTCATATTCATATACCTGCTTTTTTGATTCTTTTTCCTGGAGTTTTCCCTTTAACTCCAGGAGTAAAATGGCTTCAACATAAAGAATTTAGAAAATAAAAAATATATCACTGCATTTCTGAGGATAAAATTAAATAAATGATATTAATTTAATAATTAAGCAAATTAAATTAGTTACTCTACAGTTAACTGTGAAATCTGGAATTCTTTAAAATCTGGTACATTTTACAGTTCGGAAATATTAATTAAGCAGTCTGGCACTTGTATCACTGAACACATTTAGCTTTAAGATTCCATGGGGGAAAAAAAAAAAAAAGTCAGTCATTTCTTTCTCTATAAGATGCTTGCAGGACTATTTTGGCCTTTAATCTGTTAGCAGGATTTAAACTGCATAGATAATGCAACAGTCTTAATTCTTACAGTAGAACAAACTTGCAATACCAGGGTAATGCACTACTTTTCAGCAGATGGCTTCTCCAAAAGTAATTGGCCATTTATTTAAAAGATGGAACTATGATGACAGCCTGCTTCAGGTCTAACTGGTCCTTCTTAATAATAGATTATCTCTATGAAAACACAGACAAAACAGTTGTAAAGAAATTGTTTGATATGAACTGCTATGTGGTATACGAAATCAGTTTTCAAAGTTAATACTATGTATCCAAAGCTAGCTGTTGAAAGTACGTAATGCAATATCGTGGCAACTCGCAACAAAAGCCAGTTTGTTTTGCTGTTGACAATTAAGACCAGTGCAGTATTCATGTAATTTAAATTTTGCTGGCAAAAACAGATGAAGTACAAGATATTTGTTATAAATAAAGGTTTATAGATGTAAATAAGTGCAGTTGTTTGTGCTTAATACTTATTGAAATGTCCTCCTTTTAAACTGCTCAACCTCTAAGTATACTTCTTTAAAATCTGGCCCCTGTCAATCCCTGTAGGTGCTGGATTTTAAAGAGTTTACTGTATTAAGTTTAATTTATAATATTAATTTGATTTTATATAAAAGCTATAGGCTTGTATTAATTGATTAGAAACAAAAATCATGTTCAGGTTTTTAAATAAATTCATTTACCAGTTGGTGCCTGTAACTGTGCATTTGCCGGTGATATTCATACTAATGCAGCCATAATGATTGTAAATGAAAGTTATTGAAAGTGTTATTGACTGTTTTAAGAGAGCTTATGATCTAACAGAATGCTAACCTGGAAAGAAGGTAGTTATAGGCTCAATCTCCTTATTTGCAAACTCTTATGAGTTACCTTTCCACGTTCTAAAAATTAGGAACATTCTGCAGAGAAACATCTGCTTGCCTTACTTTGTGCCTTAAATTCCTTGATCAGGTCACCATTAAGGTGTCCAATCCTGGACTCTGCATGTTGAAAAATAAGTACCTAGAAATCTGCTCTGTCAAATTTTATAAAAAATATGGCACCTTTTTGAGGTCAATAAAAAGTTTTTGCAAAAAAGAATGAAGTTTTCTTCAGTATTGAAGCTTCAATACCGAAGAAAACAAAGGCAAAGCTACACTTTATCACCACTTTTTATAATTTTCATGAACCATTTATTAAAAGAATATGTTAAAAGTTTAGTGTAGTAGTTGAGATACTGGATCATTGTTATTAGCAAATGGTATTGTGCTGATGAATAGTAGCTTGCAGGTTTTTCAGGAATCAATGAATAAATTAGATAAAGCTTGTAGAGGATTACCATGCAATTAGTTATATAAAAACAAAAGTTAGAAGATGAGAAAGACAATGATAATTTAGAGTGTAGACTAAATAAAGAATTGGAACACAGTAATTATGTATGTCTAGGGACAGTCTTTTGACGACAGATTAGACATGGAAATAAAGAACATAATAAATAATGCAGGAAGCTAGTTAAATAGATTCATATGGAATAAAAGAGAAATTTGTTTATAACAGAGTTTTTACACCTCTTAATGTATGGCATTGAGAGGTGGGTGAGAAATAAAGGAATGATAAAAAATTAGAATTGAAGTTTTCAAAATCTTGGGATAAAAAATATTCAAAGGTAAGTGATAAAATGGTATGAGAAAATAATTTCCAAATAAATATTAATAGCAAAAATAAGACCAGAGAGACAGACCAAGAGAAAAGTGAATGACGGGTTGAGTGAAAATTAAAAGAAAGGGAACTTACGGTTTAAGACTAAAGATCTAACGGGAAATGCACTGCCTGGCTTCTTTAGTAGGACCACAGGGGTTTGCACTGTGTGAAACAATCTACAGAAATAGAGGCAGGTCCTGCTATAGTGATTAATTCGTTCAAGAATACTATTTGATAAACAAGAATAAGTCTCAGAGTAATGTAAGAAAATTTATTCTATTCATGAAATACATAATCGCAAAATGTAGTGTGAGGGGTGAGGGATTGAATAAGAATATATTTGAGACATAGAAAAAGAAAACACTGAAAGTAATAAATGCTGCGGGTTACTACTGCAGTTAAGGATGAACTTGGCAAGGTGTGATTTTGCTCTAATGTATCGAGCCACATGATAAAAAGACAAAGCAGTACTCGCCTCCAGCAGTGTGAATGCATGACTCTCTGCTCATGGAGGCATGTCCAGACCCCACCAAAGAATGAGTGCCACTTTGTTGTAATAGATAGAAAATAGGTACTGGGGGAGCTCACAACTACTGTCCCTTCAAAGGGATATCAGTGCCAACTCAAAAGGAAAGAATTTCAGTCATTGACTACTATTCACCAAAATGTCAATTGATGTCTCTATATGATCCAAAAATCAGACAAAATAATGAACAGATGCAGCAGTAATTTGCTGTTTTGTCACACTGGTTTTTGTAAGTCTTAAGGGACATTACCACATTGTCTATAATGAAATCCCTACACGAACAAGACATGATCCATTATATTTGTTTCTCCTAACCCCCCCCCTTTAATTTATGGCTTCTGCCGCTTACATTTTTTTTTTTTTTTTTTTGTTTCTTTGTTTGTACCCACCACTTCGTTTCTTCATTATGTTTTGATTTATTCTATTTGGTTTGTGTTAACTGATTTTAATTTAGTTATTTGGTTTAGTGTTAATCTGCATATTTTCACTTGGTTTAGACCTTTGATTGTTACATCTAAATTTGCATTTTGTCCGTTATTTGTTTATTTAACTTGAGGATGGTGGCTATTATAATTTTGAGTTCTGTTTATTATTTTCTGGCTGATTTGGATCATATAGGAACATCCATTGACATCTTGCTGGATAGCAGTCAATAACTGAAATCCAATCCTCTTTTTGAAGTTCACAGGTGTTGATGTTCCTTTGAAGGGGTAGTGCTTGCAAGTTCTCAGTTCCTGTTTTATATTTATTATAAAGCAGTGCTCATTCTTTGGTGGGTGTGCATCTCCTTGGGTGGGGGGGTTATGCATTTAGCATTAGCAAAGTGCATGATGCAAGAAAGCAAGCTTATATAGCATCAGCCAAAAAAAAAAAAGAATACACACACCCTTCTCATTTCACTCATCCACTTGCTCCAAATGTTTGTCTAGTTCTGCCTTGAATCTATTTAAGTTATCAACTTCTACAACGACAGATGGAAGTTTGTTCCAGCAATCAACCACCCGCTGGCTAAAGGCAAACTTCCACAACTTCTACAAACTTCTACAACTGTCTTTCCTCACTTTGAATATATGCCCTCTCAGGCGATTATTCTGAGCAAGAGGAAGAATCCTATTAGCATTGAGCATGCTCAAAATCATTCAAGGCTTTATACACCTCAATCAGATCACCTCACAGGTGCTTGGTCTCCAGACACTAATTTGCAAAACTTAAGCCTTTCTTCATAAGAGCAACCCTTTGTTCCATTCACTAATCTTGTTGCCCTTGTCCGTACTCATTCCAACAGCTCTACATCCTTCTTAAAATGAGGGCTCCAGACCTGTGTACAGTACTCAAGGTATGGCCTGACCATTGCATTATACAAGGGGATAATCACCTTCTTATCCCTGCTAGAAAAATTTCTGTATATCATTGACAAGACACCATGAGCTACTCTTGCAGACCATCTGCACTGCTCAGAAAACTTCATATCTGCCTGCACAATTACCCCCAGGTCCTTTTCACTCTCTATCACTGACAGTGTAGTACCACACAGTTGATACTTGGGGTTACTGCTTCCCATATGTAGTACTTTACATTTGTCAATGTTAAACTTCAGTTGCCATCTCTCAGCCCACCTGTTCAACCTTTATAGATCCTGTTGCAGCAGCGTACTGTCATTAACAACCCTGCCGACCTTCGTATCGTCTACAAACTTGGACATTAAGCCTGATATACCATCATCAATATCATTAATAAATACAGAAAACAAGAATGGACCCAACAGTGAACCCTGGGGAACTCCGCTAAAAACATTAGTCCATGAAGAGCAGTGTCCATTGATTACCACTCTGTCTTCTCCCACTCAACCATCCCGTTATCCATAGCAGCAATTTGCCTCCAATGCCTCACTGGTCCAATTTGTGCAGCACAGTATCCATGTGCAGCAGTATCAAAAGCCTTCCTAAGATCCAAATATATGATATCAGAATTATTCTTTGCATTCAGTTCCTTTGTGACCACATCATAGTATCCAATCATATTGGTTAGACAAGACTTCCCCTTAACAAACCCATGCTGTGTCCAAGCTATAACTGAAATCTTGTCTAACTGATCCTGCAGTGCTTCTTTAACCAATGCCTCCATTAATTTCTCCAGAACAGAAGTTAAACTAACAGGTCTGTAATTACTTGTGTTGCCCTTTGATCCTTCTTTGTGTTTGGGGTCACATTTGCACATCTCCAGTCCATGGATTACCTCCTCTGAGTCCAAAGAAGCTCTCATAATTATGGCTAAGGGTTTGCATTGCTGAGGTGTGTGTTGCTTTGTCTTTTCTTATTTTTATTAGGTGGCTTGGTACATGGGAGCAGAATTGCAACTTGTGAAGTTTACCCTTAACTGCTGCAATTATTTGTTATGTAGTTTAGTGTTTTCTTTTTTTCTTAAGTGATATTACCACATTGGCCCCTAAAACCTAGAAGAATTAGATGGGAGAGCACATTTTTGTGGTATCATATGAATCATCAAAGGATTTAGTAACAGCAAGAGCTGTTATCTTAAAATAGGAGTTCACAGTCACTAATCAGTCCTCCTTTTCCTTTCACATAATAGTTGCTGATCACTGTTATTACAAATCTTACATGCTCTTCTCAAAGTTGCAGTCCTCTCTTAAACATAACTAAAACAAACCTTTGGCTTGTGCCAAAACCCCAGATGCGTATAATATTGATTGTGACTCTGTTTCTGTAAATTGCACATCTTTGCAGTTTTACAGAACATATTATTTTCTTTTTGATTTTAGTAAAATTTGTTATATTTCTTAAAATACCAACCTACTGAATTTAATGATGTAGACTCAGATGTTATTAGGCAGCTGTGCCTGTTGTTATTTAACTCAGAAAATGGCATATACGAATGAAGTAGTGATCTTATTACCTCCTATAATCCATGTAAGGATGGTTTAGGTTTTAATTTAATAGCAGCATCTCCCTGTTTTCTATGATTCATTTCTACTTTTGGATATTTGTCTGGTTTTTCTAAATTATTTTAGCTAATTGCCATAATTTATTTCATCTGAATAAAATGTTGGGAATATGTATTTTGTTTCTTTGGATATTAGATATCTACTGCAGGCTACAAAAAAATTTCATTTCATATGTAGAGAAAGTGTTATTTCTTTTTCATTCAAAATGTGCATTCACTATATAATGCTGTTCCTTCAAACTCATGGGGGTTTTTTTTGTATGTTTTTTTTTTTTTTAAAAGTGAGGCTACATAGCATTACTTCAAATATAAATAATGCCAGATAACAAAAACAAAAAAATGTTATTTTCAAAAATGGAACAGAATTGCAATCCCAATCATCCATCTACTTATAAGAGAAAGTATTTTCGATGTTTGGTGATAGGTGAAGAAGGAAAATTTGGATTTATGTTTGTCTACTACTTTGAATTTCTTCAAACAACCCACTTCCCCAATAACAGATGGAAGTTTGATTGTTTGTTCCAACAATCAAGCACTCACTGGCTGAAGGCAAACTTCTGCACATCTATCTTTCAACCATCCTTTTTTCAATTTGAATTTTTGCCCCTCATGTGTGTAGCCTGAGCAAGAGGATGATTGCCACTCGCATTGAGCTTGCTTGTCCTGGTTTTCAGATACCGAAATCTGCAGAACTGAAGCCTTTCTTGGTAAGCCCACCCTTTTGCTCCATTCACCAACCTCATTGCCCTTCTCTGCACCCGTTCCAGCAAATCTACATTATTCTTAAAATGACACCTCCAAACCTATATGCAATACTCAAGATGTGGCTTAACTATTTCACATTACAGTGTTTTGTAGATCCCCTGAATGGTTTTTAATCCCAAATATGATTCTATACGTCTCCACCACATAACATTGCTACAGATTTGTATCGATTACATTTTTTGTTTTGTAAATATTTGTATTCACATATTTAGCTGTTAAATACATAAAAGTTGCATTTCTTGAACTATTTCTTCTTCTTCTTCCTTTTATTAGTATTATGAAAAACAGCAAGATAACTGCAGTAGACTTAAAAATATATATATTTTTTTATTCTGATTAGACTTATATCATCAAAAATATGTTTAGAAACATTATAATTGACTGGTTTCATACAAGATGAAAACAGTCATTGCTTGTAGAGAACACAAAGAAAATGTAAAATAAGGATTGTTGATTTCATGATGACAATTTTTTGATTATGTCATACGATATTCATTATTTATTTATTACTATTAATTCTGTAAAAGAAGCATTCTGGCTTGAAGACAGATCTCTGTTTTCTTGGATTCTAGTTTCTGAAAGTTGACAGGTGTATAATAATGAGGTTTGTGTAAACATTACTAATATTTGTTATGCTTCTGGTTAATGTCTCCTTCCCAAGCTACACTTGTTTGTATATTAAAGTAAGATTGAACTCCGTTCAATCTAACTTTAATCCTGACATGAGGCAGGTGCACTGGCATCTCAGTTTACTAAACCTGCAACCCCTATCTTCCTGAACCCCAATGAACAAAAGCAGATACTATAGAAAAGTTATGACTTATTTTATTATGATTACCATCTCAATGAATTCTCATTTAATTTCTGAATGTCTAAAATATGATTGCTTATATACAGGCACCTCTATAGCCACCTCCTTCAGTGTGCGACGCACTGCTGCAGGAGCAGCAGTGCGTCACACACGCTTCTTGATTAGACTGAGATTTGAGCCCGTGACCACCAAATACAGAGGATGCAGAAAGGTCAGGGAATGACCACTGCATATCCCTGGAGCAATATGGCCTTAGTTGCTAATGCTCCTAAAAACCAAATAACAACAACAGCTTATATACATATACAGTCGTTTCAAAGGCACTAGGAGCAGTGTAAAGTGGTAAAGTGCCCCCTTTCTTTGGTTTAGTCTAAAAAAATGTCATCTCTGTACTTCAGAAATGAATGTAAATTTATTTTTGTTTATTATTTGATTTTATTTTTTGAAACAAAAATAAATACAATGGTTGTAGCATGAGGATACAAGACATAAATGGACATGAAGTCAGCCATTCACAGCTGAATGTGCTTGCTGAAGCAGACTTCACACAACCATTGTTTCTTTTTTTTTTTTTTTTTTGCTCAAAAAAAGGTTTACATTTGCTTTAGAAGTAAGCCAATCCAATGTTTTTAGACAAATCAAGGAGAGGGAACACTTTTCCATTGAGAAAAAGTAGTTTGTTTCGGCAAGATTTCAATTCAGAAATCATAACATCAAATTGAAAAAAAAAAAAATCAGACAGAATATGACAAAAAAAAGTTTAGAAGACAAGTAGCCAAAATCTTAAGCAAATTAGATAGATCCTGGTGTGTTTTAATTGAAATACCTTGTATAAAGAATGAAAAATCAAAAGGTGTTCATGAGTGGGTGTATATATAACTTAAAAAGTACCGATGCATGCCAAACAGAATTTTCTTCCCTATGATTACAGTTTTTTTGGTGAGTGTACCTCTTGGATAAAGATCTCATTTTTGATTTTGATCTTATCTTTGAGCTTTATTTTTACCTGTGACTACTATAATCAGCTTTAAAGACAGGCTTATACTTAACAGTCAAGGCGCCTCCGTAGCCAGGTGGGAAGGAGCAGTAGTGCGTAACACACGCTTCTTGATTAGACCGGGGTTCGAGCCCGTCACCACCAAATACGGAGGATGCGGAAAGGTCAGGGAATGACCACCGCATATCCCGGAGCAATATGGCCTTAGTTGCTAATGCTCCTAAAAACCAAATAACAACAACTTAACAGTCATTAATTTAATGTATTTATTTGTCATATTCATAAACTTACTTCAGAATTTATATTTAAACTGTTCCATGTGTCAGTAATTTCAGTCTCAGTAAAAAGGTAGAAAGTTAGGTCGTACTTCAGCTAGGATAGATATTCATTAGGCACAGGCAGGGGAGTGTATATAATTGACTTATAAAGACACAAAAACCGAAATATATAATTGTATCTCGGTATTTCATATTCTTGCTTAATTGAATTGAATTTCTCTGCTGCTTTGCATGTCTTTTTTTTTTTTTTTTTTTTTGTGAACCAAAGTAAATCCATTGTTTTGGAACAGCAGCTACAGAGCTCATAATCTTTTAGTTCCATTTAATGCTAGGATTCCATTTTTTTATTTATTTTTTTTTATTAGGATTTGAAATCAAAACCTTGAATTGTAAGTTATTATGTGTAAACTCTTTCTCTTGTAACATGATTTCTCATTATTTTAACTACATAAAATCTTTGCCCTTCCTCAAAGGAAGGCAAACTTAAGCTTATGTAGGTAAGGGTTGGCCCTAGTCCTGAGGCAGGACACATATGCATATTGTGAGATCTAGCTGGTGCTAATTCAAAACCAAAAAAAAATAATAATAATAAATAAATAAATCTCAGTACTTCAGCATTATAACCTTTATGGCCATATAAAATAAAAAATTTATTTGAAAAAACAAGTATTAGTTGGGGAGAGGGGCAGTAATCTCATTTTACACACTGAAGACCTGCTTTTTTTGGGGGTGAAAGTAAGTAGTTGATTCTCATCACAAAATGAAAGACCACTCACGAATATGGAAAGAGAGAGCAAAGAAGTGGAATATTATAATTTCTGGTTCACCAAAGGCGACACTACAAAAGATTTTTTTTTTTGTTTTTGCACAATATTAGGTTCAACTCTTACTTATGGATCTTTGCAACAGCAAGTGATGAGCACATCTGGCTCTGCCCCCCCCCCCTGCTTCACATTGGGTGATTTATTCATTCATGTAATTTTGTTTCCCGATTTAAAACCAGCAGTAAGTGGGGGGGGGGATTGTTTCCTGATTTTAAACCAGCATCAAAGGAGGCAAACTCATTTCTTAATAAACAGTTTAGGAGTTCCCACACCACTGGTTTTAAATCAAGAAACAAAATTAAGTGAAGGACTAGGTCATCCAATCACTGCAAAGCAGTAGGAGAAGCTAAGTTTATCTATGGCTCTATGTTGCAAAGATCCATGGGTAAGTGTTTTGTTCTGAAATTTACCCTCATTTTTAACCATCCTTCTGGATTTGTGGTGATGTGTACAATATTGCATGAGAGCTATCTATTGGTACATCCTGTTGTGACACACCCCACTCAGATGAGAAATTTTTCATTGAAATATCCATATGATTTGGGTGCACAGCAAAAATCCAAGCCTGCTATATTATATGTAGGTAACCCTGATGTCTGTTTTGGATTCTTCCAGTGTTGAATCCAGAGATCCAACACTGATTATGATTGCCATTCTTTCACATGTGATAATGAAATCTTTCCAAGATCCACCTAGGGAGTACTTTTTTTAAAATACACCAGCTTTCGGTTAAGGATTGCATGGTTCCCATCATCTTCCTTGCAATTCTCGTAATGCTGATGTAGTTAAGACAGTGTCCATATCTCGCATAAGGATTCAGTGTTACTTGCAGAACAGTGATTTCATCACGTGCATCTCCTTTAGAGATATTTTCATTTGAATCACTGGAAAAATTCTTAAAATGGAATGCCTTCATTGTAGGGATTTAAGGGCATCAGCAACTTAGGCCATGTTGTGCTGGTTATATTGTCTGTAAATTGCATGCGTTCTGTGGTAAACCTAGTTTCTGGGAGAAGAAACCATGCGACCCTCGCCTGAGAGAGTAGTATGGTCTTTTTTTCCAAAATATTAATGGAAAATATTTCTGTACATTTTAGATTTTTAGGTCCATAACTATTTCTAACGTCATCGACTGGATTTGAATTCAGGTCTTTTCCACCCGGTGTGTGTGGAGGGGAAGAAACTATACCATGTTACCCCCCAAGGGCAAAAGATTAGGTAGAGGGAGTCAGGTCAGGTTTCTCCTGTCAATTCCACATTTTTCAGCGTGAGTAACTTGCATATCACCCTGTCAACACATTATACAGGCATAATATACACTCAGTGATCACAGAATTATGACCACCCCATCCACAGCAGATTATTATTCAGTATAGATCACACTATAGAAAGCCAAACAGCTTGCACGCCAGAGCAATGGTAATTTGCTTCTGGTTGTGTAACTCAAAGTGATAAAGTAACAGTTATTAGGGCGTAGTAAAGATGGAGTTTCAAAAGGGCATTATTGGGGAGTTCGTGTGTTGGGTGCTTCCATATTGGATATGGCATGTCTTGTCTACCCATGGCCCACTGTGGTTAAGGTGTACAAAGAATGGTATCGAACAGATCAAACTACCTCCAGCCAACAACTAAAGGATTACCGCAAGGTGGATGTTCGTGGTAAGCAACGGGTTCACCATGTACGAGCTCGACCGCATGTCACAGCAACAGTTGACATTGCAGTACAATATGGGAAAATGCAAAAAAATATATATCCCAAATGATTGTTGCACACTCAGATGTATGGGGTTCTGCAGCATACAACCAAAGATATTCCATCTTGCCACTGATCATCGTTGATGTTGAATGCTGCTGTGGTGTCAATAACATGCTGTTTGGGCCCTGGAGGACTGGAAATGAGTGTGCTGGTTGGATGAGTTCAAATACCAGGGTGTAACATGCCGATGTGGCTCAAGAACACGTGTCCACAGACCCATTGAGCATGGTGCCCACTATCCAGGCAGATAGCGGTGGTTGCTTAATATGGGGAATGTTTTGCTGGTAAGAGCTTGGATCTCTTGTGCATATGGACCAAAGGTTCACTGGTGAAGTCTACCAGCAGATCTTAGGCAATCATGCTCACTCTGCCATGTTGCATTTTTTTCCAGACCTAAACGGGACCTTTCAAGACAATGTGCCATCATTGGCCCTGCACTGTGCATGAGTGGTTCGAGGAACACTGAAGATATCACTCATCTTGATTGGCCTCCAAATTCACCTGACCTCAATCCAATTGAATACCTGTAGGATGTGTTGGAATGGCAAATGAGGCATATGGATGTGCAAACATCACCTATTCCGACAGTCGAAAGCCTTGAAGGCAGCATGGCTGCAGAACCTTACCAACATCTTCAGATATAAAGATGTTGGTAAGGCTAGTGGAGACAATGCCTAAGCAAATACTGGCTGTTATCCATGAGAATGGTTGTCCAACACGTTGGTAGGTGTCATAATTCAGTGATCACCGAGTGTAATAGTGCAGTACTGTACATCCTAAGAAGCTGTACCACAAAACTAAAAATAATCCATACTTTGTAATGCTGGACATGGGCGTCCACAGAAAATTTTCCAGGGGGGGGGGCAAAGCTTGGAGACATAATTACATCAATAAATTTTTATTTAATTTTTTAAATATTTAATTAAACGAGTACCGTATTTCCCCATGTATAAGACGCACCTTTTTTTGAAAAATTTGGGATCTAAAAACTGGGTACGTCTTATACAGTGGTTGTAGATTTTTTTTACTTGCATTTCCGCTTTTTTGCACTCATTGTTTCGCATGTTACCGGTATATTGGGTTACGTTTTGCCACGTTCTGCCCAGAAATGGCTCAGGAAAGATTTTCGTACAGTGCTGAATTCAAGTTAAAAGTGATCCAGTTTGCAAAAGTGAATGGAAATCGTGCTGCTGAACATAAGTTTGGTCCTCTTCCAACTGAGAAAACAATCCGAGACTGGCTATGGGAAGAAGAAACCCTACTGAAAACGCCACTGCAGAAGAAGGCCATTAGAGGCAAGTCTGCAAAATGGCCTGATTTAGAGAGGGAATTGAAGATATGGATTGAGGAGCAAAGGACAATTGGAATTCCTGTGTCCATAAAGATGGTTCAGCATGAGGCAAGAAGAATTGCTGATGAAAAAGAAGTTACTGGTTTCAAAGGAGGACAAAAATTGGTGCTTCAGGTTCATGAAACGGAATGGGCTAAGCATGCGTACACGCACCAGACTTGCCTAAAAGATGCCTGAAAGCTATGAGAAGAAGATCCTTGAATTTCATCGTTTTGTCATTCAATGTCAGAAGACATCAGTTTGAGTTGGGACAGATTGCAAATATGGACGAAGTCCCCCTTCAATTTGATGTCCCAAGTGACAGAACTGTTTGATAAGAAGGGAGTGAAAACTGTAACTGTGAAGACAAGTGGACATAAAAAAAAGAGCCATTATACAGTTGTTCTAGCTTATTGTGCCAATGGAACCAAGCTGCCTCCTATGCTGATTTTCAAACGCAAAACAATGCCAAAAGAAAACATTCCTCGAGGAGTGATTGTCCACGTTCATGACAAGGGTTGGATGGATCAGGATGGGATGAAGATCTGGTTTGAGAAAGTTTGGAGCAGGATACCAGGTGGGCTCTTACGCAAACCTGCCCTATTCGTGCTTGATCAGTTCAGGGCACACATAACAAAAAACACAAAGAAGATTGCTGCAGAGCAAAAAACAAAACTTGCCATCATACCTGGAGGCTTGACATCCCAGCTCCAACCACCTGATGTCAGCATTAACAAACCCTTCAAAGCTGCCATGAGAGACCTGACTCCCTCTACCTAATGGATGAAGTCTTCTGGGGACAATTTGACACCAGCAGGAAGAGTGAAGAAACCAACTATAGGAGAAGTTTGTACCTGGGTGAAAAGATCATGGGGTAATATCAAGATTGAGATCGTTGTCAAGTCATTTAAGAAGTGTGGCATTTCAAATGCCATAGATGGAACTGAGGATGAGGCAATATATGAAAACACTGATTCATCAGACAGGTCAGGACAAGCAATGGATAGGAGTTTTGACAGTGATGAGTTGTATGAATTTTATGATGAATAAAATTTGAGTTCAATAACTTTATATAATACATTTTTTTTTTTTTTTTTTTTCCAAATTTCGGGCCCCAAAATTAAGGTGCGTCTTTTACATGGGGAAATACGATAGATTATAGAATACAGTATTGCATCAATACAAAAACACATACATAATGTATATAAATTTACAATATAAAGGAAACAAGAATTAATATATATATATATAAAACAGTTTTTTTAGTTAATTATAATACCAACTAGATAAATTGGAAAATTTAGCATAAAAGTATTAGTGATGCAAACTATACTCATTTCTATTTGTCAGATGGCAAACAGAAACAGATAGCTTCAGCTAATTATTGATGGGATATATTGAGTGGAGCTAGCCTTAACGTTCAATTCAATGTATCCATATATCTATAATTAGCTATATTATCATTTTAATTTTACTATTTTATATTATTTTATTTTATGTGTTTATTTATAAGGTACAACAAAGAAGTCCAACTTTGGTTACCTAAACTTGGCCCTTTGAACTAATTAGCATAGTTTGCACCCCTAATACATTTATGCTAAATTCTCCAATTTATCTAGTTGGTATTACAATTAACTAAAAAATTGTTATATACAGACAGATGTAAAGTTCAATCATAAATTTGATGGCATTAATCTGTTCTGTCACTCTTTCTCCTTTTCTATTTCTTATATTCTTTTACATAACTTCATATATATATATAGATAATAATAATTTCAGTAATCACGTATCATATAAGAATTGAATTCTGCAATTGAATTGAATTGCAAACCTATTGATGACATTTTCAATAAATTTCTTCTTTACCGCTTCCTCTTCTAGTTTCTTCCTGTGCACACTAATCATACATAAACCTTATAGGCAAGTTTCTGAGATAGTGGACACCTTAACGATGTTTTCACACGTCTCAAGGTGCTGAAACTTCTTTCAATGGTACAGGTCGTAACAGGTAATGTCATACCAATAGTTATTGCCGAATTAATAGAAGGGAAATAGTCGCAATGTTCCAAAACTTCTGGTAAAGTTTTGGGAATATCAGTCGATAAACCAAAACACGGAACTCTGTTTTATTGCTGTAATAGATGAAGCACGTGTTCTATGGTTACCTCGCCGAGGGCCGAAACCGGCCAACCCGTAATAAAATTTTAAGGCAGACAAAGCGTCCGATGATCGAGGGTGTAAGGTTACACATCTCAATCACTTTTACGATTATAATTTGTGGAATTTTTTACTCAATCCCAGGGAGGGGAAAGTGCCCCGTTAACCCCCCTCTGCGGACACCCATGATGCTGGAATAAATTTAAGATATTACTTAATGTTGGGCGATTATTATTATGTGGACAGCACTTTTGCTTAGTTGAAGATTGGATTGGCGAAAATGATGTATTGACACCAGAACACAGCTCAATCTCTTCTAAAGTAAGCAAAATGTCTGTGATGACACGTTCAGAAGTTTACATGCGATATGGTTATCAACGTTGAAATTCTGATGGACATAATTGCAAGACCATTCGGATCCCGTAGGAAGAATTTGAATTGGCTAGTGCACTGGTGGCAAACGTTTTCTGTCCTGCATATCAAAAATAAGCAAAAACAAAAATATTCTAACATGCCATATGAAAAAATAAAACTGGTTAAAATTAGTTAAGCAGTAATATTATGTAAAAGTAAGAATACTTGGATGTATTCTTATTTACGAAAACTTTGTTGCACATAAACACACGTACTGTTTTTGCCACCAGATATCCAACACCAAAGATCTTTGTAAGGCAACCCCTAAACGTTGGTCCCACTCCTCTAGGATATCTCTGTGATGATATGCAAGACTTTGTATAATGGCCCGAAATGAGAATAGTGCTATGTTTGTGCACGTACGATAGTAAATGTTTTTTATCCAACACCTATAGGAAGAAGCGCAATCGTATGGGTTCAGCAGTCTCCTATATTCACGTACGCTGGTGAAGACCACAAAGAATCTCTCATCCACTGAAAACAGTGTAATTATAGTGGATGCCAGCAGTTGTCATACCAGGAAGCCCATATTTCGGTACGAGCAGGTGAAGATAAAAGAATACTTTTTTTATATTTATATAATATAAACTGTTTACTGGTGGCCAGCGCTGCATCTGTCCGCCGTCCCATGGATGGAAACCCAATTTCCTGAATGGAGAGTGAGTGGTATATATTTCTTATTTGGATAAACTATTTGTACAAGGCCATGGTAAGGGATGGAGCTGGGTACACTTGCTCTTAAATCATTTCTCATAAGTCTGTGCTATGTGATTTGAACAATGAACCGTAAGTGGCCCAAGTAAGGAACGAGCTCATCTGCAAAAAACTAAACTTTACAAAATCTTTCTAATTCTCGATTGTTTTTTTCTTGTTTTATTTTTAAAAAAATCTGAAGAAAATTAAAACAATATAGGCTTAAAACATGAACGTGAATAAATTATTCCCTTCCATTTTCCAGTTCAAAAACCATTAAGTATGCACATTTCACACTCATGCACATATTTCTATGTAACCTGATATTATTATTATTATTATTATTATTATTAGCCATAGGGTGCAAGGAAGTCTGAGGCTTATGCTGCACCAGCCAAAAAAAAAAAATTCTGAATTATCCCGAGAGAGAGAAGTAGAAGGGATTCGATTCCCCAAGAAAGAGAAAAATGATGATATTCAGCTCAGGACTGTGTGTGTACCAAGCCCATGCTCACCAGATGTGAGCCCCTCGTGTTAAATGTAGCGAACTTTGTAATTTCTGGAAAACTTTCTTTTTTTATTCTGTCTGAACAGTGCCAATATTTCAAGTTTTTTAAATGGACTGCAATGCTTATTGTGTGTAACGTTTTATTTTTTAATTTCCACTTAGCATCAGCGGTAGCTTTGTTGTTAATCGCGGTAGCACCATCTTATCATGAATATTTGTGAGCCTTTCTAACAGTCCTCGTGAGTTACACAGTTGTTAGAATCGCCGTACTCCCCATACTGGGTGAAAGACACCTGAGTTTGCATCCTGTCAATGACACGCGGAATTTTTCACCACATGACTGAGTTAGTTGGTCTCAGGCGAGGATAGGTTTTTCTCCCAGAAACATCGGTTTTCATCCAGCAAAAAGAAAATCGACCACAGAGCAGACAATTTACAGACATATTACATATGGCCTAAGTTGCTGATGCGCCTAAAACCTTACAACCAACAAACCTTTTTAAACCCCACTTCGTAGGCAAAAGTGAAAGTGGTATGGGTTACATTTAGTGTTCAGTTGTTTATTATTTATTTTGAGGGCGACGATACCTACAAACTTTTGCTTGCATCATTTTTAGGTGCCAGTGCTAACACTAATTTCTGGATATTGGAGATGATTATATTCCATAACCCTAGAAAGATCAGCTATTTTACATCACTAACGTTTAATAGATATGGCCGTCTTCAAAATACTCTCCTGATTTTGCATCACACTCCAACGCATTTCCTAAAAACTGAAAACAACATTGGATTCAACCTGAATTGCTCATGAAGAGTGGTTTGTTTCTTAAAAGTTGCTTTAAAATTTTAAAAGTATAACTGTTTTCGTAAATTGAATTTCATTCTTAATATTCGGAATATTAGTAAGAAATATTATATATGACTCCGGTTTATGGTGTTGTACAGGGTTACGTGTTTCTGCAAAAAATTCTTTCCTGAGATTCCACTCGTAAGAATTCATGTACCAATGAAAATATAGGGGTTTTCATTTTGCAAACATACAATTCTTCTAAAAGTTCTCTCCTGATGTAGCCACAGTCTCTTTTTCTCTCTCTCTCTCTCATATACCTTGTCATTACTGCTAACTTCTTGAATCTAGAGATTTCTCTGACATAATTACAACAGCGAAACAGCTTTATAAACCATGCAACTTGAAAGGAGAGTTGTTTTCAGTAATTAATCAAGACTTGGCATTTACACTATGTTAGAGGAGGGCTGCTCAAAAATTCACTACATGCAGCGTTGTCCACTTCTTTTCATTATCAAACATAATTTGCCTCTTAGATTCCCTAATTATGAGTAACTCTACAAAAATATCCCTAGATTACCCTGTTACTAAATTTCACAATTCAGAAACTGCGCTATAATTACCTGTAATTTGCTAAAATTACAGTGAGAAGGAGCTGAAATATTCTAAATTGTCCCATTGATCTAACAAAAGCAATCTTTAAATCAGAGTCAAAAATGGAAAAAGAGATAGCAAATATTAGTGTAGTTACAGCAGTTAACAGTTTTATGTAAAAAGACAGATTGTGAGTGAGAATGAAATCATATTCTATTTTTCAACTGAAATTGTTAGGTCCATTGTGTTTTCTGCTCCTTCCGCCATCTTCCTCTCTCTCCCAATGCCATGCTATTGTCATGTAGACCGTCGTGAGTGGTATAGTGGTTACGATTGTTGTCTTTCTCTAACATGCTAAATTGGAAGGGGTTAGAATCCATCAAGACTGGAGGAATTTTTATGGGATATTTTCACACCGTAACCATCAGGATTGGCTTCCGAAACTGAGGTCCCTTTAGCATTTTCGTAGCAAGTACAGAAATGGTTACTCCAACAGAACAATGCTCGGTCCATGCTAATCCACGCGTTGCTAAACACTAACTTCAACATAATTTCCTAGCATGCTAGGCCACTTGATTCATTTCCAATTGAGCATACCTTGGATATGACAAGGAGAAATTTGGAGCCATATCTGGTTGTTGTTGTTATTGTTGTTACTGGGTTTTAGACTGTATACTGTATAATATGTCTGTAAATTGCGTGTGTTCTATGGTCGATTTGCTGTTTGCTAAATGAAAAACCCGAGTTTCAGGGAAAAAAGACGTGCTACCTTCGCCTGAGACTGGCTAACTCAGCCATATTGTGGAAAAGACCCATAAAAATTCATCGCGTCATTCGAAGAATGGTCTTTCCTCCCGATATGGGGAGGACGGTGATTATAACAGTTCTGCTACCAACGAGGGCGAGCGCTATCTCAACCAGCTAAAATATATTGTTGTAAAGAAAATTCCTCCAGAAGATATCAGGTACCTTTTTTGACTCACTCACATGATGCATAACTGATGGCGTCGTTGCCAAAGAGGTGGTTACAGTTTTATTGATATTTGCTGAGTTTTTGCATTAATTAAAGGTCTTTTTTTCTGATGGTTTCATGAGGATACTCCTTTATCCTGCCAATTATGCAAATCCACAGATAACTTTCCACTTCCCTCACAGCTGGAAATTTTAAAGTCCGATCTTTTCCACGAAACAATGCTGCTTCTCAAGTTACTGATTTCAGACCGATCTCCTCTGCTTTATACCTTCTTAAGCTACTTGAGAAGTCCATGCCGCCTCTGATGGCTACGGAAATCCTCCAAAATCATCCACTGTACTATTCCTTGAATGTCCACTCTCACGAACCTCACTTGCTACTTCACAAGTCCTACCCACATTTAAAGACAGGACAGAGATTGCCATCAGTTACCTAGATCCGCAAGTCACCTTTGACACTCTTCGGATATGCCTTCATGCACCTTTTCGAAAATCTAGAAGACTATTTGCATCCATTCAACCTATCCATAAATCCCAATAAATCTGTACAAATGATGTATGTTTCTCCTGAAAACATGCCCGCGTCCAAGGTAAAGAATATCTTATCCCACTCTAATTTTGGAGTCGTTTCTGACTTGAAACTCTTAATTCATCGACTGTTGAACCTCACAGGATCTTTTTGTCTTCACTGGAGAGTGAAGAATCAACTTCTCCGTGTTAATGTCCATCTGTAGCCTTTGGATGAAAAATCAGAATTTTTCATCCATTTGCGTGTATTACGCAAAAGGAGAGATGAAAGAAATATTTTTTTAGTTTAATTTCCCTTACTATCTCCCGAATAATATTTCTGCTTACAGGGTTTGGGAGATAATTGATAAGCAAACATTTTTTAGGGGAGTTATTTTTTCTATACTGCTTTGTGTACCTCCAAGAATGCATAAATGCAGTTATCATACGTATATTAATTGCGTTCATTAATATTAAAAAGAAAAGCCCAATCATAGTCTGATCGACAAGGAGGGGGGGGGTGACCCCCACCAACCAATGAAACCTTTAAAAAATATATTTTTATTTAACCAGCTAAGGAATTAGTAACTTTATCTCATAAGTATTCATCATTTTAAGAAACAAAATAAAAAGGGAAAAAACTTCTTGAGTTGAAAGAGAAGTTATTAATTTTTTAAAAGAAAACATACGAGGCAAATTTAGAAGGTTAAGTTTCTCAAAAAAATAGATCAAACTTGGTTTTGTCTTTTGTACGTCTTCAAATGTTCTTAAAGTTTCAACCACTTACTGTATTTCAGGGCAAAAGGTACACTGTAAAATCGGGTGGCTTTGATATAATGGGTTTAAGTTTTTGTTTTAAGAAACTCGCATTTTCTTATATCTTGCTAAGATCCAATTATTTCCAAGGCAGTTTTATTGCATTGCTGCAGATAAGCGAAAAAAGAATTTTTTTAAATTTATTCTCAGTCGTTAGTGTGTCAGTTCTTTTCTTACTTTATTTATTATTATTTTTTCTTCTCCAGCATCTTATTTCTCTTGACGATATTAAATTTATTCTCCTCCCTCACCAACGCTATCCTGTTTCCGGTCTCTTGCAGAGATTCTTTTGTTATTCACCAACTAATCAATATCGAACAACCAACTCTGGTTGTCATGACGACCGCCCGTGTCGCACGTGCATTCGTTTGAGTTTTCTTTCTCCGTTTCCCTTTTCTCCTCTGCCTTTCCTCCCCTCCACCTCCGCTCACCTCTGTATTTATTTAAGTCTGTTGATAGAAAATAACTAATGGTCAGCAGTGACCAGTGATGAGAAGTTCTCTCGTCTTCCGAAACACCTCCATTATTCACTTTACACTCCCCTCTTCTGAGGAATATGCGAACAGTGCTTTTGTTCCCCTCTTTGTAACCCCACACCAGTGATTTATGAAAGCCTCTTCAGAGACCGCGTACCAAACAGAAGTACAAATCTGAAAATAGTTTGGAATGTGTTTTTGGAATAAAAAGAAAAATCCCAGTTGGACTTTAGAAGGAGATGATTTTATTATTTTATATCCATTTATTTGTTTATCTTTCACTTGACTACGTTTCCCCCCTTTTTTGTTTTTCATAAGAGGCATGACTTTTTTCTACATCTCAATGCATTTCTGGAAGAATGAAATATTTTGTGTCCTCACATACTTTTGCAATTTATTGTTTGTTTTTAAATCTTTAAGGCAGAAAAGTGAGGATAATAAACGAATCTAAATTAACAAATCTGAACGTAGGGTCGGCGAAAGAGTATTTAGCGCCTTCAGATGTGTTCATCTTTAGTAAGTTTTGATAAGCTTATGTGTGAGTGAAATGCTATTTTAAGGAAACAATCTTCCCTACAATTTTTTCCCAGAAATTTGTTCAGAATCAATGATTGTGGAGAGTAATAAGACGTTTCAAGTGCTGATAATTCTCGACTCTTTATCAGCGTTAAATTAAATAATTAATAAAATTAAAAATAAGAAACTTACATCAAAATTACGCACAGAAATTACCGCTACAGAAAACTGACAAAATTAATTCATTTATTTATTATTTTTGTGAGATGTTGAGGGACAGGAATTTATATATAACTTTTTATTCAAAAAAGATTTTTTATTTGTTGTTTTTTTTTTTTTTTTTCGATGAAAAATGATATTTTGTTCGTTGTGACAGATTTTCTTTTTTTTTTTTTTTTTTTTTTTACAGAGGAATTTATATTCTTTGTAAAATTCAAATTACGTCATTTGGAAATGATTTTTTTGTCACAGAAGTTATGTTTTTTTTTGTGTAAAAGAATAATTACATATTTTGGAAACAATTTTTTAAAAATAATGCGGGAGAATGTGGACAAATTAAATTTATAAACGTGTATTCCTTTTAATACACGTGTATGAACATAATTCTACCTGGTGGAGCTAGAAAAAGTGACCTTGAAAAAGGTCGAAATTTATGTTTCTAACATCTCTGAAGCTATAAAGCTATGTCTAAATAGTACCACCTTTGTTTTTAACGATACTGAGTATAAATAAATTTGTTGGCTAACTATAGGATCACCAATGAGTACACGTTTGGAGATTTCAGTCATGGTAGAATTAGAGACACCGTTTAAAAGGAATACTCTCCTATGAAATGTTAATGATAACATTTTCTCCATGATTCGGAATGACCAAAGTGATGACATTCTAAACTATGTAAATCAACTCTCTCCACTTAAAAAAAAAAAAATGCGATAGGATAGAAGTGGAACGTGACCTGACCTTTGGGAAACCACATATTTGCGATACGTAACGCAGATCTCAGTTCGGCTATTACCGAACATGTTTAGATTGGCAAAACACGTGCTATATAAACTCTTGAAAGTGACCGGGTACGAAAATGACCAACAATGTCGACGTTGGCTGGAAACTCTGCATATGCAGTACGAGAGACATTTAATAAACAGAAAAGGGGAGCACGTATTCATCATGTCTTTAAATCTTTACTATTTTAATGAATTTTAATTGTACAGAACCCGTGTATTTTATTAAGTTATTTTAAAAATTTAAATGTACAGTATATCATTTAAATTATGAGATAGAATTGATATTTATTGAGTACCCGACCTCATAGGATTCTTTCAACAATAAAAAATATACACAAAAAATTAGTCATCTTTGTAATTTTTTAATTAGTGTAACTCCTCCTTTAACACCATGAACTTCATAAATTCTGGTTGGTAGGGATTTATACACAAGTTTTTAATTTTTTTCCAGTGTCTGTATATAATGATATTTTCTAACTCCATCTTTCTCCACAAGTACCGTCCGATACACTTTTGGCATTGACAGATCGAGGTTTTTCAGGTGTCTGATATTTTCTACAGCAGCAACTAAGGCTTCAATTTATTTCCTTTGGCCTGGGATTTCTTCTGATGCTGATTCTACCCTTTTTCTTTCCACCTTCTTTCAATAGCTCACTGGAGATCGTCTCCTTCCATTTTTCTTTCGTTTGACCACCTAAAAAACTTTTTTTACGCGGATTAAAGTAACAGTAACTTCCGTACTACAGGAAACTGATACACATTTTAGTACCACCGATTTTAAGATAAATTTTTACTCGCTAGCATGAGAAAGGGCACAATAAATCTGTCAGGTCTCGTTGGAATGAAAGATTTCTACCACACATGGAAAAGACTGCATTTTTCAATCATACTTGAAATCGGTCCAAATCTTTTTGAAGGAGCATATCTGGTTCTGATTGTGAACTACCTTTCCAATCTTTAAGTCGTTAGCAAACTTTGACAACTTTCCTTGCAATTCTCTCATGGATATAATTTAGGAAGGTAAGAAACAAGAGTGGTCCAAGTACTGAGAGCATATCTGGTTCTGATTGTGAACTACCTTTCCAATCTTTAAGTAGTTAGCAAACTTTGACAACTTTCCTTGCAATTCTCTCATGGATATAATTTAGGAAGGTAAGAAACAAGAGCGGTCCAAGTACTGAGAGCCGAGGGTCTCCAATTGCTACTTCAGTTCACTCTGAGAATACCTGTTTATGATCCCCATTTGTCTTTTGTCCTTCAACCGACCCCCTAATCCGTCGATGAAACTTTCATGTTATCTCGAGTCTGGTAATTTACTGTTAAAACTGTATCTTTAATCTAACTGCTTTATAACTTCGTTGTAGAATTTACCCGATTAATCAGGCAAGGTCTTTCCCTCATAAATCATGATATAATGTCATGAAGGATACTATTTTTGATTTAGGATAGTATTCTTGTCGAGATGGTCCTGTATTGTATCTTTAACCATAGATTCTTTAAATAATACCAATTTCAAACTCACTGATCTATTATTGGCCATCACATCTTTGGCTCATTTCTTATAGATCGGGGAAGACATTTGCACTTCTCTAGTCCAAGAGAATCTGAATGTAATGAGGAGCTCATGAACTTGAATAATAGTTGGATGCCCTCACCTGCCTCTGGCCGGATAGTGTATTTGGACTTAAAAGTGTATATAGTGTACTTGGACTTAATCAGGCACGGGGAACCACCATCTTACCCCCCCCCCCCATTACTTTTTACTACCCTAATATATCCCTTATAGTTAAGTCCTCTTCTATGGCTACAGCAACGACCCTTAGACCTCTTTTTGTTCAGGCGAATTCTATCCTTAAAAAATAAATCTCTTCAATTAATCAGGGTAGGCCAAGCTGCAAATAAAATAAAACATATTTAAATTAAAAATTAATAAATGTAATATTTTAATTCAGAACTGAGCTAGCGATTTTTTGCTTCAGAAGAAATGCATCTTATGGATTAAAAAATATGGTATTTACAGATGTCAAAATGGTCCATTTTTTTCCCCTTTGGTAATAGTTAATTAAACTCGTACTGATCAGGATATAGAAAACCAACTGAAGTTTAACTATTTATCTCTAATTCGATCTGCTTTCTAGAATTCAGTGAACTAGTCTACTTTCTGGACTGTGAAAATATCTAGAAATAATGTTAAATATTTACCTGATATCTGTTTCGTATATACAGAGGACAGAATTCATACAAGGTCCTCTTAACTTCGTCCTCTGCTTATGGCCTCTGAGTGTTTTAAAGTTGCTGTACCTGCATATATCTCCGATTATACTTGTGGGAACAACATATAATTTGGTTGACGTGTAGACTTGTAATAATGCTTTATAAGAGATATTGGAAGTGCTTGTCAGAAAAGTTTATGGCCTTATTAAATGTCACCAAGGTTCAAGGAACTGGAAGATTGTTGTTGTAGGATTTTTGGAGCGTCATCGACTAAGGCCGTTTGGCTCCGTCTATATTGTCTGTAAATTGCGTGTGTTCTGTGGTCCATTTACTGTTTTCTGGACGAAAAATCCGAGTTTCCGGGAGAAAAAAACCATGCTACCCTCGCCTGACACCGACTAACTCAGCCACGTTGTATAAAAAAACCCATAAAAATTCCTCACTTTGTCGACGGGACTCGAACTTAGGTATTTAGGTATTTCTACCCTTTGTGGGAAGAACGATGATCCTACCAACTGTACTACACACGAGAGTTACTTGAAGGTGGTTAGCAACTTTATGTTTTATATAATTTGCCATTATAGAACAGTGGTACAATTTAAATGTTGCTTGATTGTCTTGATTTAAATGTTACTCGAGTGTCTTCATTATCCTGAAAAGAGCTACTCCACAATTATGGAGATTAATTTGTCCGGTTTATCTGAAAATTGCCTTGTTAGATTAAAGAGTTTGGTCTGGAAAAAACAGACATATTTATGGAGAATATATAATGAAAAAACGTGTTTCTTGACATTTGGTCTATCCTGTACTTTGCATCAAGGGTTTGTTTGTGGCCATGTTTCGCTTCGTTCCATCAAAGTACTCATTAGTGGAAATCAAGAAGGATGTGTTCGCTTCTCTGATCCAGCGTGGCAATGGTGATCATTTTAAACCTAACTACATAAATCAAAACTTCATGAGATTTATATTGACCTTAATAAATACGAATATCGATTCAGTCACTTCTCTGCCTCACACAAATTGGCATCTAGCATCTTCATCTCAATGTGGCTACTTGCCAATAGCAATTTCCACTGACATCTTATTAGCATAATCAAAGAACCACTTAATTTTACAGCAATCTCACCTTACGTTATCATCTACCTAAATTACAATCATTACAAACTTCTCATCAGAAGATCTTAACTTCTGATATCGAAGAACTGTAATGAGGACTATTAGATTTTTTTCTTTATGGGCTATTTTCATGTTGTGACCCAGTTATTTGGTAGAAAGTTACAAGACTTTTTCCACCACAAACCGACCTGGAACACTCCCCAAAATCACCTTTAATGTTATTTTTTAAGAGCTATCTGACTCTTAGAGCATTAACGGGTATATTTTTCCACAATGCGGACACTTTCAATATTATTTAAAAAATGCCGAGGACTAGAGGTCCCAGAGAGGAACCCCGAGGGACACCAAACTGAAGACTTAAGTTGGTTTAGTTTCTTGGAAAATAACAGTATTCAATTTATTGTTGAGGTTACTAATGCACTTTTTAAAGCCATGAACAGATGAAGAATGAAGAAATCTAAAATTTCTCTTACTCTCAATACAAAAAATTCTTCGGACGTATAAACGAAACCTGTAATGATGCTCAACATTTTTTTGTTTTTGAAGTTTTTAGAGTTATATTTTGTTCTTTTCTTCACTTGAAAATGTCGTGCATTGTAATCGATGTTGTTTTAATAAAATAAAAAGAAACATTTAAAATAATCGCGTTACTGCCACCTAGCTTTGAAAACTGTTACTTCGAAATTTTAAAAATTTATAAAGATAACGATAGTTAGAACATGAGAAATGCTTTACATGTCAAGTTGAAAGTTGAGAAATAAGACTAAAAACGTATATATGGCCTAGGAAGTAATATAGATAATTAACTGACTGGATAATTGACATTACAACAGAAAATAATAAAATAAAAAGTGATTATTACTGAACTTGCAATGTGTCGTATTTCTTTTTTAAAGTATTGCATTGTACCACTAGATGGCAGCAACTGTCATTAGGTAAGTTGGAGAAGTTTAGACTTAAAAGACAATCGAGTGGGTTTGACCCATGAATGAACTAGATTTAGACTATGCAAAAGAATTAATGACCAAAGGCCACCTAGAAATGGTGGTCTATGGTCATTTAAGTATAACCTACTGTACATTTAAGTATAAGACATAGTATAACTTCTAAATGTATAATCTACTGTTATTTGGAAATTATTTTTAAATAAATAAAATTATATCAAATCATCCCAAAAATGTGGCAGATGTCCCGAATTCGGCCTGGGTTCGAATGCAGGCTTTTTCACCAGGATAAAGTGATCATAGCCATTCTACTAATAATATACACCAAAAAATTCAATAGTAGTAGTAGTAGTAGTAATAGAGTCATGTGATGGAAGAATGCAAGCGTATGAGCTTATGTAGCATCAGCCAAAAAAAAAAAAAAAGAAGCAATTTCACACAACCATTCCCTCTAAAAGTTTGTCCACTTCCTCCTTGAATTTATTTAAGCTATCATCTTCCACAGCGACAGATAGAAGTCTGTTCCACCAAACAACTACCCGCTGGCTAAAGGCAAATATCTGCACATCTATTCTACAACTTTCTTTCCTCAATTTCAAACTGTGCCCTCCTCAGGTTCTTAGTCTGAGCAAGAGGAAGAATCCCATCAGCATTGAGCCTGCTCAACTCATTCAAGGCCTTATACACCTCAATCAGATCACCTCGCAGGTGCCTAGTCTCCAGACGCTGCAATTTGCAGAACTTAAGCCTCTCTTGGTAAAAGGACCCCTTCGTTCTCCTCACCAATCTTGTTGCCTTCTCTGTACACCCTCATGCAACTCTACATTCTTCCTAAAATGAGGCCTCCAGACCTGTGCAGTACTCAAGGCGTGGCCTGACCATTGCTTTATACAATGTTTGTTTTAATATTTATCTTTTGAACAAAGTAATTCTGAGGTGATATCTTTATGTTCCTATTACCAAGAAAGGCTTAAGTCTAAGACTTCTTACGTCTAAGAAAGAGTAAATTGCCACTACATTTCCGGAAACAGGCGTCACTTGGTGTTAGCATGAAAGCGAACAATGTTTGCTCGTGTTAGGCCTATAATTGTATTTACTTGTGCCCAGTTGTCAGAGAACGAGACATTAGGGGAAACACGACACAGTTACCAGATCATTAACGACTTCGCGACACACACACAAGAAAACTAAAAGGGGGAGGGGACACTTCACCCCCTCTCTCTTTCTCTTTATCCGGATATTTGTTCCTACCAATCTAAACCAACGTTTAAATCATTCCCTTCAGTACTTAGCGTTTATATAAGACGATTTTAGGCTCTTGTAAAGGTTTGCTAATGGAATTGCCTTAGTTTTTTTTATCTTTTCAGTGAATAGAATTCTTTAAGACATGGTCTGATGGCAGTCGTTTATTGCGCATGGCTGCTGTTGCAAAGAACTGTAACCTACTCTTTAATTGTATCGCTGTCCGGAGTATACAAGCAACTATTTCTAGTTCTCGTTTGAAAATGCTAACCAGGAGCCTTACAAGGATCATCATTAGGTTTATTTTCTTTCCAAACCCAACATGGCTGATCGAGCGCTTCGCAGGGCGACAAGGACACAGGTAATCACTTGACTTGAATCCCACAGAGCACAACTGGGACGCTTTAGGAAGATATATTACACATTAAGTGTCACTGAACAGTCCGAACTGTCCAGTGACACTTAATCAGTGAAACTTGATCTTAATATTAATCTAATTCTTTTGGCTAGTGTATATATTGATACGCGTGCCTCTTTGTTGCAACTGTTCTAATTCAAAAACAATCCTAGATAGTTTTGACTGTTTTAGATTTTACGTCAAGGAATCTGAGAGTGTATACAGTAGCTGTCAAAAAATTGCATCACCTGATTTTTTGGTTGTTTGTCCTTAGACTGGCAACTAATCTTTTAGAAAGCTGAAAGAAAGAATTACTTTTCCATTACTAGGACGATAGGCAGCTATATAACCAAAGAATACAACCAAATGCACACTAATATTTCGTTGGCCCACCACTTGCTTTGATGACTGCTGCACATCGTCATGGTATCGATTGGATAAGGTTCTGAATGTATTCCTGGGAAATCTCATGGTACCAAACATGGATTAATGTCTCCTGCAACTGTCTAAGTGTTTTTGGTTTCTTTTGCATTATTAAACACCTATATTGTTTTAACTATTTTCAGCTGGATTGAGATCTGAACTGTTTCCAGGCCATGCTATTGTGCGAATTTATTTGTCTTTCAACCATTTTTCATAA